>NC_062578.1:59977500-60092500 GCF_022837055.1 Prionailurus viverrinus | reverse complement strand
ATGCAGTCCTTGTAAATAAAAGTTAAAGTAAATGTGCGAAAAAGAATAAGCTAGAGAGGAATTCGCTGGACGCTAATAGTCATCAGTTGTTTCACTCACACCAAGCTTTTGTACGCGTCGGGGATAATAGGAAAAATTTCATCAGTAACGTGTCACCAGAATTCTGATTGTGATCTTTGTTGTTTTGTGGATTTTCGTAGTGGTCTTGAACATATATAACTTGCTGTGTTCCCAAAAGGATGTGTTATGGATCTATGAAATTTTTGTAAGTTGCGAACACTAAAAATCTGTCCCAAGGCTCTGCTGTTAATTTGTTTTTATTGAGGGGGAAGCAAGAAGGAGGCACATGTGTGTGCAGCCACTTTTCCCTGTTCTGTTTTTTCATGTGTAATTGGTGTTTGGGGATGCATGGGTGACACATGAGTTACAGTTCCTAAGTCTGGAGAAAAAAGAAGTTCCTGACACAGATCTTCCCAAGCCACAAGATCCTAAACTTATAAAACGGAAAGGTACAAAAGAGAAACATGTGTCCTGTTACTTCAAGTTCAGGGCTCAAAGTTAGTTTTAAAAGAGTCAGAGCATTAAGTAGTGATTTTGTTTAAGTGGTCCTCACAAAATCATAGGCGGTTAATTGTATTATCTAATTTTTGGAAAAGGAATGTAAGGCATTTGAAAGTTAAATAGCGTGAAGAATGAAAAGCATGTTCAAAAAGCAATTTCAGATGGCTGGTGAGGCCTGGGCCATTCAGAGGAGCTCCTGCAGACATAGGATTCTGAATGCTGATCATCTCATCACAGTGGGTTTGGAATTCGGTTTCTGGCTCCACATCACGATCAGAACAGATGTTTCCCAGGCAGCATAGGTGGGTGCAAGAAATAGATTTCAGAATCACTCACTACATTTGTGATCAGATTGTTGTAAGAAAACTTTGGAATCGGACTTCTCAGAGCTCTGCACACGGCATGCCTGTGTGTAGTTCATCACATTCCTATACGCTCTTTTTTTCACACAAGAAACGTCCTCGCTTTTTTCTCTCGCAAGTGTTTGTGCACGTGTGCACACGCACGTGTGTGTGTGCGTCTGTGCGCGTGTGTTTTAAATCGCATATTACTGTGACATGAACATGAAAGCAGCATGCGTTTTAAAGTGTTATGTGTGAAGTGCAGAGTATTTCCTGTTATTTGGGAATGCTGCCTTCACCATTATTTTTCCTCCAGCAGTGTGATGGGAGCCCAGCATTAATTATGTGTATCTTTATTGGCATGATAAGTTAAATAGCAAGTTGGTGTTTACCAGTCTCCTTTGAATATTAATAGGCATATAAGAAAACCTCACCTTAATACCGCGTTCTTCATCTCTGGTAGATTGTGAGAAGAGGGATATGTAGCAAAGAATATAGACGAGAAATCATGAAATCTTGGTATGGGGCCAGCAGACCTTTAGCTGGCTGCTGGATTGGTAAGAAAGCAGCTTTCTGCTGTCAGAATCAACATTACTCAGACAGTTGCAGAAGCACTGAAGCCTTTGGATTTGTTTGCAATGAGAGATTTGTCGTGCATTTTTAACAAGGCTCCTGTGTGTGTGCCATGCTTAGTAAATATTGGCCTTTGGGGTATTTTTCAGTCACGCTGAACGGACGGTTAGTTTCCCCAAACTGCAAAATGCAGAAAATCCATTTCCCTGATTTTGTGGCTACTGAGATTGCATCATAGATTTTGCAATGCAAAAGCAAAATTAAATCTAGCAAAAATCTTCTTGAAAGAACTGGAAAAGCGATCAGGAAAAAGAAAGATACCTGTGATTATATAAACAAATGGGCTGAGAAGGGGGATCTTCGGAAGTCCTTAATAGTTAAATTGTTTAAATTAAAGTAACTGAAACATTTTGATTTCTTAGAATGGAGGAAATTAATTGTATAAATATTATGACTAATGTGCTCACATAATTACCTTTTCCAATATTATAAGCTGAACATACCTTTTAAATCTTATCCAAATGTACTTTATAAGAAGTAATTTAGTTAGAAATAACCTGTTAGAATGTTTACGGTGAGGCTTCCGGAAATCTGAGAAAAAAATCAGCCGGTCTCCAAATGTTTTCTTTTATATATGCCATAATGTTTTCCTTCCAGCAAATGAGTCGATACTGATAGTTACATTGTACTCGAGACTTACTTGACATTTTTTAAATCAGTATTTAAAACTCACTTTCAAAAGGTGATCAGTGAACGTCTTATATTTAGTCTCTAAAGAATTGAAGGAGATATCACAGTTATGTTGAGGATAAATTACCACGGCGTATCCAAAAGTGAGGGTTCCGTTGTAGTTGTGCAATGATGAAGAGGTCCAAAATACGAAGTTGTCTAGCAGAATTAGTATGCGAATACACTTCATGTGCTTTTCCAAAATGGCCAGCATTCCTGTTAGAGAACGCTCAGAATGTAGGACCAAATCTCCCCAAACTGTGACAAGGTGGGGGTACAGAGAGCCATTCGAGGTACATTGTTCTACCCCTGCTTTAGAGACTCCTGTTAAGAGTATGGATTTTAGGACACTTTCTCTGGCCACGTTTTCTGCCAAAGGCCTAGTGCATGGAAGAATAGCTGGAAAGAGGGTACTTTTCCATATGTTGTCCATTTGGCTGTCAGCACTTGTTCTGACAGAAGAGAACAGGGTCTTGAGTGACTGCTAGTCTGTCTTAAAGTATGGTAATGAGGCTAATTAGGAGAGATGAAAACTGCACTAGATTTGTGAAGGCAATTATCTCTATAGCTTTTGTGCCATGCTTTATCTTTATCAGATTCCTCTTCTCTAATTTTGTCATTTCTCAAACATCACAAGAATAATGAAAATGTCTAAAGCAATACGAGCGGTGTGGTTGGTAGAAAGGAAGAAAACACGCTAATGCAATTCTGTGAACCTGCTTTCTGTTTGGACTCTTTTGAAATGAAGACTTGGGAGCATGGCTAAGGCTGTTCTTACTGGTATTGTTGTTGTTTAGCTTACATAAATGAAAATTAATTGCACTTTATTATAACGAGCCTATATATCTTCTTTGGTAAGTGAACAGTATTTTGCTTGGTCCTTTTATGTTAGTCTTCATGGCAAGTCGGTAATTTAGTGTACTTGAAAGGAAAGAGACATCAGAGGCTTGCAAAGCAAGCATAAAATGTATTCTCTTTTATGTGATTTAGAAAGTTGAAACATTTTAGTTTCTGTTTTCAAAGGTTTAATACATTTTAACTTTGACAACAATTATGGAAGTAAAGGAATGAACTCAGATGTCTGCAGAGTGATTTCATAGTAGGTGACATTGAACATAAGTTTTGTTTGTTCCAAGTATTTAATCACCAAAGTCAACAGTTAAATAACTTGTGTTTTTTTTTAAACCTGCTGGCTTATTTTTGAATAATGCTACTGATGTTTCTTCTGAGATATATACAATACGGCATTCTAAGAATATCACATCATTTCTAAAGCAGAATTGTAAGTTTGACTCCCCCCTCCCCAAAAGAAATCTGTAATTATTTAAGATTTCAACAAAGTTTAAAAGGGTTGGTTTAATTCAGTAGGAATCCAAATTTGGTTTGACTGGCAATTGTTTTGGCTTATATTACACCTGGGCATAATTTTTTATTACTTTTAGCATATTTTATTATAATTTTCATTACTTCTGTCTTTCAGAGAAAAGTTCACAAGCCTGTGAGGTTCTTAAAGGCAGAAAGGAAACGTTCGTTCTTTAGAAATACTTGCTTTGTGGAATCAGTGGAAAAGAATCAAATAAACCAAGAACAATATATAGGCAGAAAATCTGAACTGCTCAATAGTTTTCTCACACAAGGAATTCCATTACCTTCAAATAATCCAGTAGCAAGTCAGGGAAATTTCATTTTGTCTTATGTTGCAGTGTTCATAAGACTAAGATACCTGGGAGCAAGTATGGGACAAAGGTGTAGTAAATAGGTTTGGTGAAGAACTTGTAGCAGAATCCAGAAGGTCATAGTGTAACTGGAGCTAAAAGACTAGATAGAAATGAGTCAAATTTGATCTGAGAATCACTAGGGGGCCTTGTTAAAAATACAGATTCATGGACCTCACAACTAGTGATTCTGGTTTAGTGGGCCTTGTGTGGGACAAAAACAAAAACAAAAACATTTTTCAACAGGGACTCCCGCATGAGCCTGATGCTAACGGTATGTGAGCCACACTTGGAGAAACACTGTTCTAGATCAAGAGATTTGCTATCCTGAAGATCAGAGCAAGGCTAAGCATTGAAAGTACGTAGGGAGACTGGAGGAGGTGAAGCATAAGAAGACATCCGTCAGGGTAAAGTAGAAAGGAAGCCTGAATTGGTAACCTCAGAAACTTTGCGTTCTGCTAGGCTGAACTGTATGAAGCAGCAATCACATGAGATCCAGTCTATAATTCTGTCTTTGTCAGAATGAAATTTTGTAATCCCCGTAACATTTCCAGGCTTGGGTTCATCATCTATAAATTAGTTCTAGCATTTGGGGATTCTAGAAGGGTCGTGGATGGAGCAGGCGAACACTGAAATTGGGAGGACAGATGCACCCATCCCATTTCAGGGACTGAAAAACAAGTGGTCAGAAACCAGGCCAGGAGTGGGAAACCAACAATTTCAGAGGAGAAAAAACAAGCAGGAAACTAAATTGATGCAAGGCTCTTGCTCCTAGCTGAAGCAGCCTTCTGCCTCAGGCCCAGGTCACTTTCCTGGTTGTTTGTGAAGCAGGAACCAATCTCAGTACAACTTGAGGGGTCCTGCAGGTGGAAGCAGGTAATTGGAAGCAGCTGGTGCAGGTGAAAGTGTGAGATCGGGGGAAGCAACCATGTTTTTGGTCTGATGGGAAACAAAGTCTTTTCTTACGGGGAAAGCAGAGAGTAATAGACATACACCAGTAATTTATACATGGCACATTGCTTTTTATGTAAATGATGATTATAAAATAGCTTGAAAAACATTTACCTGAGTGTTTTGAACATTCCCACTACACACATCCTTGATTTTGTGTGAAGTCTATTTAAAACAAAAAACAAAAAAAACGGACTTGGCTGCAATGCCAAACTGTAACTCTCACATCCATACCCAACCTGACACAAAATCCAATGTGTTGCAAGCCTGCTGGCCATTTTATAGTACTTTTACCCAAATTCAGAATTTAAAAGTAATCAGTGTTTGAAAGAAAAAAAAAATCGACAGGATAGAATTTTATTCCCCTAAGGGGAGAGCCATGGTAAATATATACATCATATATTTTATCCACCCTTTTATCAATGTATCCAAGAGTAAGATTGTGGGTAATGGCAGGTTGCGTTTTATATTAAAACCCTTATGCATTGATATTTATAGGTAAGTTTCTTAAATTTGTAGTGACAGCACAACAACAATGTAGTATCTTAGTAACTCCCATCTCTTTTTTACATGACTTTATCCTTTTGTTAAAGCAGTGTTTTGAAAGAGAACTGTCTTTAGGTTAAATTGGTAGCCTCCTTCTCTTCAGTTTATAAATTTAATTCTTCTCAATTCTTTACTGAACTCAGTTTTGCCCAGCAGTTAGAAGTCATAATTTCTTGCCTTCCAGACGTCACAATTTGAATACAGTAACAGACACTTGATTTCCTCGTTGGTTCTTTTTGGTTCCTTAAACGAAGAAGGAATTTTGGTGCAATTTGGCTCCCATGTGTCTGGACTAAATTAAAGAGGAATATGATTGAAGGTGCATGGTTAGAGTAGGGAAGAAGGAGTTCAGTAGGACTCACTGAAGGGAGGTTTTGGGGATCTTAAAGAAAAGGGTAAATAAGTATAAAATGTCCATCTAGCTGATGAGGTAGGCTTGACAGCATGAGAGAAATAAAGCAAGTTACCTGGAGCTTCCTTATTAAAAGAAGTGCTAGAAACCAAAGTTAGCATTTAAAGCTTCATAAAGTCTGGAGTCTTGAGCTGAACTCGGAAGGTTACATGGGTTTCAGAATGTTGCAGGGGGTGGGGGGTGGGGAGAGAACAATATATGAAAATGCACTGAGCTGGGAATGTACAAGGCCTGTGTTTGGGGTTTTTTGTTTGTTTGTTTGTTTGTTTGTTTTCTTTCAAATCCACCTGCTTTATTGTACAAGGTCTGTTTGAGGGAAGTTGGAGGAAACTAGTTTGACCAGAGGGTTCAGGTAGGATTGATAGAAGTTAATTGAGATTCTAAAGAGCCTTAAGAATATGGAACAATAGACTTTGGAGTTTACCTGCTGGGTTACGAAAAGATGGAAATTATGAACAAGGAAGCTATAAAATAACTTTGTCTTCAGAAATTCAATCTAGAAATGGTATTCTTGGTGGACTGAAAGGCAAAGATATGAGTGCAGGGAGCGATCTCTAGTGGATAAAGAACACTGATGCCAGGGAGACGGGATCTGGTGGATGAAGTCATCAAAGCTGGTGCCAAGTTCAGGACAGTGGAGCCTACCAAGTAATGAGGAACGGAAGAAACCAGTTGTGGATAAATGAGGATTTTCTTTAAACAGTCATTGAGTTTTGAAATGATGAAGCATTATTCAGTTGAATAATTGAGCACTGATGATTTGCAAAACATTTTAGAAAATGACCCCCAAAAGTGTGTTCTCTACCCTTTATAAGCTTATGGTTTGGTGGAAGAAATAGCCATGTTAACAAACACTATAGAAAAAGATATACTATAAATGTGAGAACTACCAACAAAATGAAGTGGCAGAATATGAGAGAGAGAGAGAGAGAGAGAGAGAGAGAGAGAGAGATCTTGAAAGAGAAGATAGAAGAACCAGTTGAGCTGGTCCTAAAAACAATGGATAGGAAGGACTTAGATTAGTTGGATGCATTCTTCATTTGTCATGCAGTCAACGAGTATATGGAGCACCTGCTCTGTTGCAGTTACTGTGTAGGACACTGGCCATGGTGGCAAGAAAGCACAGTCTCCAGCAGAGAAAATAAAGACTGACAAGTACAAAGTCTAAGTGAATGGCACGTGATCCCATGGGGATGGAGAAAGGGGTGAGGATGGGGGAAGAAGGAGAGCAGTAGGTCGAGTTGCTCTGAGGAGATGCGACATCCGTATTTTAGATCTCTGTTGAAGACATTGTGTACATTTTAGAAAGGTACCAAACCAGCCAAGTTAAAGTATTTATACAGATATATTAGGCATGGAGATGCATTTTAAATTTTTTGTTGATTTTAATGTTTGTTTATTTTTGAGAGAGAGAGACAGAGCGCCAGCAGAGGAGGGGCAGAGAGAGAGGGAGACACAGAATCCGAAGCAGGCTCCAGGCTCTGAGCTGTCAGCACAGGGCCCGATGCAAGGCTTGAACTCACAAACCATGAGATCATGACCTGAGCTGAAGTTGGATGCTTACCCGACTGAGCCACCCAGGCACCCTGGGTGGAGATGCATTTTAGATATTTTTCCCATTGGTGCTATCAGCCAGGTACAGGATGCATGGGATTGCTGAGTTTCATTATGAAGAAAGGACCAAGGTCTGAAACTGGAACTATAATAACATTTATTGAGTATGTACCATTATCCAAACACTGAACTAACCCCTTTACTCCTCAAAACAACCTGTCAGGTAGGTACCATTGTTATCTTTTTCACGGATGAAGTGAGTGGAAGCAACTTGTCCGAGATCACACAGCTAGCTACCTAGTCAAGATAGGATTTGAACCTAGGCAGGCTGACTCCAGTACCTCCAGATTACAGACAGCTCAGACAGAAAAAGCCTAGCATAAGTAATATCCAAGGACTAGAAGTTACCATGGCAAAATTAAATGCTTCTGGGAGCCAAGCAGCTTGTGTGAAATGCCCAGGCTCAGAAGCCAGGTGGTAAAGTGGTGAGTGCAGCTTCTTAAAGAGTCAGCTGCAACCACCTTAGCTATGTCTTGCCTCACATAAAAATGAACCTTGTAATACTAGATTTTGCAAATGTCTATGAAACCTAGGAAAGAAACATGGATGTTTATGTGAGATCACCCAATTTTTAAATGTTGGCAACTAATTTGTTGCTGTTTGAACAACATTGTATGATTTACCACCACCCCCATACAAAAAAAAACAACAAAACCCAATTTTTTTTTAAGTTTATTCACCCGTTTTGAGAGAGAGAGAGAGAGAGAGAGAGAGAGAGAGAGAGGGAGAGAACGCAAGCAGGGGAGGTGCAGAGAGAGGGAGGGAGATGGAGAATCCCAAGCAGGCTCCTCACTGTCAACACAGAGCCTGATGCAGGGCTCAAACTCATGAACCGTGAGATCATGCCCTGAGCTGAAAGCAAGAGCCAGATGCTTAACTGACTGAGCCACCCAGGTGCCCTACGAAACCTAAATATTAAACAAAAAGGACACACACGTGCTGCCCAGATGGAGCCCTATGTTCACCAGGAAAATATTTCTGATTTACAATAAAACCCTTTGAAGAGGGGTGCCTGGGTGGCTCCGTCGGTTGGGCGTCCTACTTCAGCTTAGGTCATGATCTCGCGGTTCATGAGTTCGAGCCCCGCATCGGGCTCTGTGCGGACAGCTTAGAGCCTGGAACCTGGTTAGGATTCTGTGTCTCCCTCTCTGTCTGCCCCTCCCCCGCTTGCACTCTGTCTCTGTCTCTCTCAAAAAATAAATAAACATTTAAAAAAAAGACCTTTGAAGTAATATATATGTTGCATATGTATTGGTGAAGCCCCCTCTTTCTTGCCATGGGCAGAATTAGAGAATTTTTGAATATAAAACTCTCTATAGTTTCGAAGGTTAGGTGAGTATTCATACTCTTCTCCCACATTCCTGCAAGCAAAAATAGAAAAGCAGATGTATTTTTTTTCCTTCAGAAAATCAATGGGTGAAAATGTTTGTTGCTGCCTACACTGTGTCATCTCCTCAGAGAATTTGACTGTTTATATAATACCAGTGAATCTAAATATGACATTTGAAGTCAGTCCTCCAAGTGTTTCCAAATATTCACATGCATTGCATCATGTAGACTAAATAGTGAATTTCACTACAATTGCTTTCCAGTCAGTTTTATCCAGAAAGATTAAAATATTAACAATCCTGTGGGCCCATTCTTAGGCTTTGCGAACCACGATGAGAACCCTGTGCATTTATGAGAAGTTTAATAATAATACAAAGCTGTAACGTTGGGCTGGTGCTTCAAAGGGAGTAACATCAAAAACTTGTGGAGAAAAGCCACGGGCTACCATCAACCTCAACACACACACACACACACACGCACACACAAACACACACACAGAGCTAGGAGACCTATTTTGGTAGCATGAAGCCTGGTTCACCAAAAAAGAGGGATAATGAGGCCATTTTTCATTATTTTCCCAGTGGATTTTTAAATAGTTACCTCATAAAATAAATAGTTTAAGTTTCCACATTACTTTTGCCTTTAATCTGTGCCTGTGATGCAAATAAATGAGTGGAGATTTTTATACTCCCAAAGGTTTCTACAGAGGCAAATATATTAAAAAAAAAAAAGAACATCCAAGGTAAGTGTAATTTCTTACTGAAACACAGCTTACCTGATGCTCTGGTTGAGAGAGGGAAGGTGCCTTCTTAAAACGAATCTAGAAGTAGATTTCTTTTTATGTTTATTGGCCAAGTATGTGCTGTTTTTTCTGATCTTGTCTTCACAATGATATGTTTCTCTAACCTGTGCTTAATTTAAATGGAAGACTTTAAAACTGAACTGGGCTTCCCAAGTAGACAAATACACATTTGGAACGTGGGTTCTTACGGAAAAGTTAGACCCAAATGCTTTTGATATGAGCACCAGCAAGTGGAGAAAAGAGGAGCTCTAGGCTTTG
This sequence comes from Prionailurus viverrinus, assembly GCF_022837055.1. Lineage (NCBI taxonomy): Eukaryota > Metazoa > Chordata > Mammalia > Carnivora > Felidae > Prionailurus > Prionailurus viverrinus. Next base: position 60,082,669 of record NC_062578.1, on the reverse strand, counting down.
TACACATTTTTTTAATGTGCTAAAATTAGAAATAGTTTATTATTCTTTCAAAGAGGCAGCTGAATTAACCTGGCTATCTAGCTAATAAACAGAAATAGTCCACCTTGGTGGATCTCTAATTATACCCTCTGAACCTTTCAGTAAGTTTACAGCTTAAAACATCTGAGTGATTCTGTCTTTTGAAAGCCATGTGAAGTTAGAAAGGCGGCCTAATTAAAACAAATCTTGGATAAACCACTTCACGGAGATACAAGTTTGATGGTTGGATATATCAAAAATTGTTACCAGATGTTGTGCAGAGGCCTTAACAGTTTAAAGATCATGAGGGTTTTTTTTAACAAAGCAAAAATATTCTAATTGAAGTTGTCAGCAGGAGTGAGACTAATATGCCTGTATTTGATTAAATAATAGTTTATTTAACATTCAGTGTGGCCCAAAATTGGCCAAGACAAAAGTCAGAAAACATTTTAGCCAGAAGACTTAAAAAGAGAAACACAACAAACTGACAGTGCTATCTAGGTGACTCTCAGGCCCTGTGGTTTGACAATGTGCATCTTTATCCTATTACTGCCTATTATCCTTTGTCATGCCAAATACACTCTGCAGCAATGCCTTAGAATCTATTCTTTAATGTATTTTGTATTTTCCAAAAAAAAAAAAAAAAGAGAGAGAGAGAGCGATACAAACTTATTATTAGACTGACTGCTGAAACCTTGGGATGCAAACATCACATCTTTTTCCATTCTATAAATGTAAACATCAGTCTTTTTAGGAGTTCTGTGTTTTATGTAGACTGCTGTTCTGACTCGCCCTGGGATAGGAGGATTTTAGCTGTATAAAATAGAAGAGCGTAAGACTCACATGGTCCTGCTGTGACTTACAGGCACCTTGTCTTGATTACATGATAGGTGCACATAACTACTTCCTTCCCCTTCGGTGGACAGCTGTGCCCTGCTCTCAGATGAAATGCAAAATTGTCCTCCTTTTGGAGAACACGGAGTCTCGCCCCATCCAGACAGTCCTTCCTATTGATTTGAGCCTCTCCCTCCTTTTATCTTCTACTTCTCAGGTGCACGCCTACCCTCCTCTGGTGAACAGGGTGGCAATATCTTGATTTTTCCATAATAGAAGTTTCTAGACTTTGACCCCAAAATTTAAGAAATGGTCCACAAAGAATTCTGGGGAATTGATGCAATTTAAAAAATGAACTTTCTCCATAGTAGCCAGTGGCCGAGATGCCATTTGCTCTCTGTAGTACACATAGGTCTGGATTTTGAAAGTAAATGGCAGCTTACTCCGTGGCAATTATGAGAAGACAACTACACTAGAGGGTCATTAATCATTTAAACATTCAAATAAAACTAAATGTTTCTTTTTAGATCTAAAGTGCAGCCCATAACACAAGTGAAATAACATTAATGGGAGAAGGGAATGAAAAGACAGAAAACAGCTGTCGCTGTCTCCGTGAGTGTGCCATGGGCTCTAATCAGAGAGTGAGATACTGTATACAGTCAGGGAGTGGATTCTTGTCGATCCCCGTTTTCTACCGTCTTGAGCTTTCTCAGTTGAAAGGAAGTCAGGGTGGATGTTCTTACATGTCATAACACTGCATGTCTGGACATTCAGCAGAAAGGACCAATGACGGGAAGGTTTAGTTTTACAGCTGTTGCAGAGTGGTGTTTAAAAGTTGCTTGTTAGCTGCAAAGTGCTAATAATAACGTATACAGGGTACAAAATGTCCCCTGTGGCTAATGAGGAAAAGCTATGCTCTTTAAATACAGTTTTTTTCGTTATTAAAATAAATATCAGTTTTACCCGTGATTTACTTTTAAAACAAACTTTGTAAAGACTTGAAGAACATGACATAGTTAACCACATTTGTCCTAGAGGGGATAGTATGGAAAATTACTTACAGGTCAATTGAAAAACTAATGACTCCATCGTGTCTTTGCTCTGTTTGTCTTTGCCATTTTAACAAGTTCAGTTTCTGTCCATTCGATGTTCTTTAAAATCCCTTGACTTTGCAACGTGGCTTTTACTTTCGTATCCACATCACGTGTTCTAATTTATCTTGCTGGCATCACTAAAAATGGCAGTGCAGTGATCATACACCTCTTTTCTAAAATAGATGAAAATAGTAAAAGAGAATAATGAAGTAACTTGTTCCATTGGGAAAAAAAAATAATGCTAGGTAGAACCGTGCTAGAATGTGGGTCTCCCAAATCCCAGTTTCCTGCAGTTAGCACTGTGCTATGCCAGGAAATGAGAATCACAACACCACCATCCTGAAAGACTCACTGACTGCTTCTCCGTGCCCCAGGGGTAAATAGACCAATTCCTCGTTTGTAGAAAATGCATGACTGAAGCTGTAAGGTACTCGTCATCCACACTCCTACACTCAGGCACTTTGTTGACTGTCTAAGTGTAGCAAAAGAAACACATCTAATGCTATCTCCATATGCAGTTGAGACCATTTGGCTCCTTCCCCTCAAACAGCAACAAAAGACAAACTTAGGGTGATGTGCATTTTACGAAGTACTTAAATAAATGTCCTGAATGAAATTAACATTAGCTCACTTTTATTACAAATAGTTGTTTCGTTAGGTTGGATCAGTCCATCACCAGTCACTGTATATTAGATCCTGTTTTAGTAACTGTATAAGATGATCTTGGAGTGTTTATTTTATTGCAAAATACATTTTTTCCCAGAATCACCAGTGTGTAATGCCTGGGACTCGAGTAGTCTGAAAATGATAAATGAAAAAAAAAAAACAAAGAGGGAAAAAGGGATGGAAGGTGGGAGAGAGAGAAAGGAAGGCAGGAAGAGAAAAGGGAGAGAGGAAATGTGAGTCTCAAAGCCAATGAGATCCCTCCAGGTCATCTGGGAAAAAAAATGAACTATTACTGAAATAATAGTAAGAATGGAAGAGACCGTGGAGGTCATTTGTTATTTACACCCCACCCCTTTATATAAATATATAAAGAAGGCAGGAAAAAACTAATTTACTGAACTTCTATTATGTAACTGGCTTAGCAGAAGACATTCTGTGTGCATCACTTTCATGACCCTTCAGAATGATTGGCCATTTGCTTTTTTCTCCTGAAGTAAATAACCTAGTAAATATAGACGGCTTTATTAGAGCACTTAACAGGTCTTTGCTTACATGGCTTCCCTGATAGTTGGTGAGCCACTTGAGACCCTGGGTCATGTCTTCCATAGCTATGGGTCCATAATCACCCAGCATGGTGCTGGGTACCAAACAGATGCTCAATGAATGGTATTAAGTAATAATAAGTAAGTAAATGACAACAGATACTTATCACTGATTATCACTTTTGGTATGTCATGGCCTTGGTTTTTATGCAATCCTGTGCATGTAGACTTATTGGCATCAGATTTACATGCTTTTGGCAGTAGGTAAGTCTTGTACTTATGCATTTTTTTAAACACTTGTACATCTTTTGGATGACATTGGCTTGCTTTCACTTTGAGATAGAAAAAGCATGCTATGTTTTGGTATTTTAGCCTTAATTCTCTTATGATACACTCAACATTCACTTGCTAGATTATAGATGCTTTCAGTTCATAGGGGAAAATCAAAGTCATAGCTTTTCTTTCCCTTAGAAAGAATATGGAAAGTAGTCTCATGCTCTCTTTGACCCCCAGTTGTAACCCAGACAAACTAGAGACATGCCCAGTGATGTAGAATTCAAACAAAAGAGTTTACCAACTCTTTAAGAATGTGAAGAAAGCAAAAGTTGAAATTGATAGTAACTAATCTTTATGGGGGTAAATACAAGCCAAGGCTAGACATAGGATCCGAAAGGGTGTGTGTATGTATGTATATATATGTATATATATATTATTATTATACATATATTTCTTTATATAATATATATACATATATTATATGTATGTATACATATATAATACATATATAATATGTATATATACATATATAATACATATATATACATATATAATATATATCATTTCTTTCCAATCCATTTAGATACCTCATTCAAAAGAAGGCAAACCATTCTTCTTGTTAATGTAAGTAATTCAGTCTTTCTGGAAGGTAAAGATGATAGCTTTGTCTACAATTTATTTTTCTGACGTATGTGCCAATGGAAAGTTATTGACTCGTTAAATACTTTTTGATATTTGACACTGGATAGGAAGAACATGCATTCAGAAAAAAATCAGATGCTACCTTTGTCATCACTGTGACAACTGAAAAGCTCTATTGGTCTTTCGAGTACAGATAAACCTTCAGGAGAGTTCTCATGTGAGCTGGCCACAAGGGCTTTTATTGTGAACCTTCCAAACATATCCTGTATATTCATTGTGAACTAAGGAAATGGGATAGATCGGATCTCAAATAGTTGACCATCGCACCTGTCACGGGGGCATCCTTGCTTTTTGTGAAAATAAGGTTTTGCCAAGTTCTTCTAAACAGACTCTTGGCAGTATAGTGACCATTATACTACCTCCTCATAGTGTGGCTTTTGTAGAAAGAAGAAAATGACATGGATCCATTATTCCAAGAGAGTGACATGAGAAGAGTAGATAACAATGGGTTCTTTCAAGGATTATTCAAACCATAAAAAATACTCAATGGCATGGATGGACCACTCAAATGTAATCAATGGTACTGTCAGCACAGATGCTTTACTTACTAAAGGATCCCTCTGCTGGACAGATACATACAGGAGATTGTGTGTGTGTGTGTGTGTGTGTGTGTGTGTGTGTAGAAATGTATTGATTTTTTTAATATCTTACCTCTGATAACAGTCCTTAGTTTTCTCTTAAAAATCGATACCTTCTTCACTTTCACTTCATCTAGTTCAGATGAAGCTGATTTTGCCCCAGAGTCAGAACTTAAGTGTGTGCCTTTGTTTTCTGTTACACAAACTGGGAGCTTATGAGAAATACTGAATCCCAGATCCCATCTCAGACCTACTAAATAAAAATCTTCATTTTGATAGTATCACCAAGTAATTTGTAACTCACATTAGAGAAACTACTATAGACCTGATAAACCAATCCAGACATTCTATATGGTCCCATCTGGCCATAGTAGGACAGAGACATGACCTGAGTTAGGCCACCAAGGTCCTATGTGAAGACATTGTGTTGAGCTATCAAGAAAGAGGACTCAGTGTTATTACCCCCCGCCCTCACTTGTTCAATCAAGTATATGGTGCTAGATGTCCAACCGCCATTTTGCCATCTAAGGAGAAGATATGTGGGTGAGATTGTAGTCAGAACAGAGGGAACGTATTCCAGAGGGAGAGAAACTGTGCTCTGATGATATCATTTGAATCTTGGTTAAATGGTGCCTAAAGTCAGAGCGTTTCCTGGTTTTTCAGTTGTAGGAGTCAGATTTGTCTTCATATTAATCTAGTTTGGGTTGTATTTTCTGACACAAGCAATGGAAAGAAACTAAAGTCACAGTGACAAGTAATGATTGAGAGTGCATTTGAATCCTGCCCCCTACTTGCATGGGTTCCTTAGCTGAGTGTGTGTGTGTGTGTGTGTGTGTGTGTGTGTGTGTGAGAGAGAGAGAGAGTGAGCGAGTATGCATGTGTGTGTGTGTTTCACATTTCTCATTTGTTATAGCATTTAAAAGCAGAGGAATCATAAAAATCTTAGGATTTAGACATGTCTGCTTTCTTGCATCATTCTCTTAATTGCTTCATGTATATTTACCTTACCTCCCCTCAAAATTATAAACACTTCAAAGGCACTGAACTTTCCTTACATGAGGTGATAATTTAAAGTAATAAGACGTTTATAAATAAACATACCAGAACTTATTACCAAGTGAGTGTAGACTTTCAAAACCACCACCTGAGGAAGCTGCCAATTTATTCAGGTTTTGCTGACTTTGGAGAGAACATTGTTATCAGGCTTTAGAATAATGATCAGCACCGGTTTTTGAGCAGTGAGATCATGCCGGTGATTTGCTAGTTACATCTTTTACTCAAAGTGACATAGGTGAGCCCTGTTCAGTCCCGATTGACTAACCATCAGCCCCAAGTCCCCCGGAGGCCCCAGATCCACCAGGTGCCCCAGCCGCTCCTGAGCACTCCCTGGGAGCTATGCCGCCCAGCAGCAAAGGGTAGCACCTGGCCTCCTGGGGGGTCCTGAAGTCTGCTCCTGAACAAGAGCCGGTGCTGGTCTGGAGTCCTGTGAGTCATTGTCCACGCCATACTGGTTGGTCATCTATGTTGTCACCTTTGGGTACCACCAAAGGTGGTTCTGCCATTTTATTCATCAGCGTTACTCTGAAGAAATGTTGTTTTCTTTCAGAAATGAGATCTGCTCTCCAGAAAAGTAGATTTTCCATCACTGAGCGTACCAATATAATGAATGTTACAAATATATACCTCTGAGAAACTTTGGAAGACCTGTGAGTTTAGACTCAGAGGTCTTGTCATCTATGTATAACAGCAGGTGATTAGCAATTGTATTAAAAAATTAGAGATGTGGAACCTATAATCGCTAAGTAAGAGCATGTTTCTTACACTCTTTGGTGGGTTGTAGTGACTCAAGGTTTTGATTTTGTGGGAAGCAGAGAATTTTCATCTCTGTTCCTTAAAGAGGAAAAGAGACTGAGTTTATAAGGCAGTGAATTCCTAAGGGAGAAAATCCTTCCTTTATTGATTAAATATCAGGCATTTAGGTTATAAGGGGTTTTTTTTCCTGTCCTGTCTATTTCTGCAAGCCAAGAAGATTTCAACAGGTAATAAACATTCAAAGAAATAAAGGGGTGGAGAAGGCTGTGTGTTGGTTGCTAAGGAAAATCTAAATCAACTTAGAAGGAAGCTAAAGGAAACCCGTGTTTATGGCTTGGACGAAAATGAATTTTAATTATAGTTCTAATGGAAAACTATACCAGTATTGCTAAATTAAAAATTATATATTTATCTAATAATAAAAGCAAGTCCAATCATTTATAAGCTATATGAGCTGAAAAATATATTCTCAAAATAATGATTTTTGTTAATTTATGACTATTGGAGCAAAATTTCTCTGCTAATGTTCAGGGATTCCACTACAACAGCATACTGCATTGCAAAATAGGTCAAAGAATGGATCAGCCTATAGAAGCCCCTCTGTTGAACAGTCTTCAGAATTTTTTGAAATCGGAATTTCAGAACTAGAAGAAGAGCAAATATTTTTCAAATTTTATTATATCTCAGACTACCAATATTACATGCCCCATCACAGGTTTGTCTAAATTTTTTTTAATAAAAATAAACCATTTAGAATCACCCACATAAAATGTGAGTGCGTGTGTGTGTGTGTGTGTGTGTGTGTGTGTGTAAAGCTGAGTGTGAATATGTATCTCCTGGGTTCATTACTGTGCCATGTATGGACATTCCGATGATCAAATACTAAGAGCAATAGAAGATCCAGTAATCATTTTTAAATAATCCTAAATCTACTCAAGTTGAAAAGATTCTGACAGCAGGAGCTTTAAACAGCTGCCCTGAGCAAAATAGACACTGCTTTCTTTTAAAGTTGAAAAGGAGAAAGGTAACAATTATCCCCGAGACACTGGAAACAGAGTTGTCTGATTTTTTTTTTTCCAAATGCCTTGACTTCTTGTAAAAGTAACAGTGTGCTTGGGTTGTGTTAGACAATGGTCGACCTGTCAGAAGCAGCAATCAGATAAACAGATAGTTAACATAATAAAAATATAATTGAAATTAAGAATAGCTTCATATATGCTTTTAATACTGTGCTACAATTTATTATTTGTCTGAAGTAACTTACAGAGTAAGTCAAGATGCCATGTGGAGCCAAGGTAGAAAAATAACACTGAAACCTAAGTACCTCTGCAAGATTAAACTTGATACAGAATTGAGTAAGGGTAGAAGCTGTGATTATTAAACATGTGTTGTTCCCCCTTCCTACTTCATCTATAAATCCAGTGTTTCTTTTTATCAAGAGGATTCTGAGTGAGACCAGTATTCCGGTTAAATCAAACTATTTATTTAGTTGCCATATTAAATATAATCTATCTCGAGGTATTTTTAGCATAGATTAAAATTCCCAATGTGCCTTCAAGTTATTTGCCCTGTAAGAAATTGAGAAAGTTTTTCCCTGAAATTGCCTAACTTCATCTTGATTTATACTTAGTTTTAAAAAGTAAAATTCTGGAGAGAGCCTTGCTAACAAGACTGGGAACATCCTGCAATTTGCAATGAGCACATAAGGGCCTCCACTCAGTGGTAAGGAGTTTGAAGATCAGAACATTCAAATGAATTTCTTCTCCATTTTAATAATTGTATCTCCTTATGTTAATGAACTCAATTCATAGTGATGATTTTTAAATTCTCTGTATGTCATTTATCTAACTGGCCACAAATGTTTGTAATACTTCAGTGTTCTCTGAGTTTCAAAATGACTCCCTCGGACCGGAACTCACATTATTTTTCCATGTCTGATCCATCCCTTCCCCCACCGTTACCAAAGAATACTCATGTTTTAGTAAATCAGTCTATTTTCATGCTTTAAAAAAAAAAGTCAAGTTCAAGAAAGAATAGCACAGCTGTTCAAGATGTCATATCTTATAAAACAAATCTATTAGGAAGGTCAAATCCTGGAAGGGGTCAAGTTAATGGTATAAGTGGAATAATTTGGTCATTTTCTGAAATTTGTAAACCTACAAACATAAAAGCCCTGCATTAGATTGGCTAATTAGCCAAACCTCTGCTAATGGTGATTTTCTTCTTCTTTAAAAGTTAGGACTTTTATGTTTAAGGTTCTCTTTACTCTTAACTCTTTTTTTTTTTTTGGTGAATGTGAATTGCTTTGAGTTTTAGTGTGGTACCAATCAGTCTATTCTGTTTATTTGTGAATTATTGCCTTCATTTGGGATGAGTTTAAAGGAGGATGACTATTTCCATTTTTATTTTGCCAAAGAAATATACATGTGGGCACACTAAGTATATACATACATATGTGCAATTAGTGAAATAAAATGTTGGAAAATAGATAGAAAAAGGGGATGATTTAAGTCAGATCTCACTCCTTAACCTGTCCTTCAGGGGGTACACAGTTTTTGGAGCACGTAAAATCTGCAAATGGTTTTTAATTGTATGTAAATTATTCATTCTTCATGAAATGCTACTTTCTGGCTTAAGTTTCATTGATTTATTGATTCTGTCATTATACTTTTTATATCTACTTTTTCATCAGAGGTATTTTCTAGTCAGATATAACCTTTAAGGAAGAAGTATAGCTTTTTGGTTTTTTTAAAGTAAACATCTTAAAATACAATACTATCCCCCTGAATTTTTTAAATTATTAAACTGGAGGACCTAGAAGCCACTTTTTTTAAAGAAATGTGCATGCATATGTGCTTATACTTAATTTAAATGTATGTTTGTGTGCATGTGGATGTATTATGTGTGTGTATATATATATTTTTAATAAAATAAAAAATGTCAAATTCCAAATGTTTGCTTATGGATATAAATTTACAGCCAGCACCAAAAATTAATTCTTGTACAAAGGCTTCTAAGTCTTGATCTATATAAATCTATGGGAATCAACATTCTATATAGTCTATGAATTAAATATCCATTGTCATTTTTTATGATAACATTAATCTATGTGATCACACTATATGAAAAGAAAAAAAAACTAGCTAGAATGAGTAATACTCATAAAGGAACTTGACCTACCAACATTCCTTTATGTTCTAGAAAATTCCAAAGCATACTGATTCCTTCTCCAGTTTCCACTTACGTTTTAGGATGAGACATGTATCTTTGATAGACTCATGAATCTCATGGAAATAAATAAGTCAACACCAAACTTATTTATGTAATGAAATCCTTAAAAGTCTTTTGGGACACAGTCAAAAAAACAAAGAATAGAAGAGAGACAGAAAATAGAGAGATATTCATAATTGATGGGTTAGATTTTAAGACAGTCACCTACATGTGAGAGTTTTAGGATCACTATTCATACTTCATGTTGCAAAAATAAAATAAATATGAGCTTCTTTGCTTAAGTTTTATATATATGTGAGTAAAAGTGTTGCTATAGATAATTGAATTATATGTGTGTATATATGTGCCAAAATCATATTTTGTTACTCAGTATCCTCTAAAATGTAATATCTATTGATACTCAGTATCTTCTGAAATTAAGAGCAAAAGGATGAATTGAATGCTCATTGAGTTCCTGATATAGGTTAAGCACGGCATTCAGTATTCTCTATACATATGTGAATTAAGAGGACTCTAACATAGTAATAGAAGCAAATCACAAGTTATTAAAATCTTATTCTCCATGTATTAAAACCAATAATTATTAGGCTGACATATAAGACACTGTCCTAGCTAGTCTGTTGTTTCATTTCATTTTTAGTCTTTTGTACATGTAGTTAGTTATGTTTATTCTCCTCTCTCCAGGAAACTCAGTTTTTTCTCTTTAATTTAACGTCATTGGTATTTTAGCCCTTTATAAAATGTGATATTGTTTTAATGAAAATAAAAGCAACTAGCAACATTTCACTACGTCCGTGCTGAAATGTTGCAATGGATTCATTTGTGTGTATCCATACACAAATATACACATCAACATATGCCGTATCTACTAGTTTTGCGGATTGCTCAGAAGCTTAAGCAAAGTCCATTTCTTTCCCGCCCCCCTGTCATATACTATATAGTCTAAAAAGTGTACATAACTTTTTCATTTTATTTTGCATTTCACGAAAGGGAAACTGTTTTCAGTCCAAGTCCTATTTTTTGTAATGATGACTGCCATACAGATTTCATGAATAAAGCTTCACTTCAAGTATAACCTGGTGATCATAGCATGTATATATGTATACACATATGTATATTTTAACACAATGTCTGTTTATTGAAATTAGCAGAATCCTCTCTTCGGATAGAGGTCAGTTCACTTCGGCTGTTATTAATTAAATGCCTACTATGTGCAGTGCACTGATAATGTAAAGATTAAAAGAAAAATAGGCCCTTTCTTTAATAGCCCTGGTCCTCTGGGAACGACTTACATATGTAAATAATTGGAATCCAGCATTCTATCTCCTATACCTAAATGCGGAGAAAGCAGAGCCATTAGATGATTTAAGAGAATTTAATAGATGAGAAGCTAAGGTAGAATTGGCATTCTGATGTTCCAAAGCTGATTACACACTGACAGCAAAATACCTCTTAAGAAAAAGAGTAGTTTTGATATATTTTGGGTAAATTTGTAAATGTGGAATAGCACAGGAAACAGACTAAATCATTTTTTGGATCTCTTTCTTTTGTGTGTGCTTTTAATTTCACCTTCTCTGTAAGTCTTTTTCTGAAATATTTTTAAGAACTTAGTAATTGCTGGTGGTTTTTTTTTTCATTCATATCATTCCCACAATAGGGAGAATTGTTGTTTCTTAGAGGCAGATCGCTTTAAAAATTAATTTGGGGTAATTTCTTTGCTATATTTGCTACTTCTGCAAAGATCATGAACAGTTTAATAATGTTTGTCTAGGGAAAAAATAGTGCTAACAGAAGAATAAGCATGAATGCAGGGGAAAATAAAGTCTTAGTAAAGTTAGATGCTGTGTTTTATTTTCAAAGCCCCTCTCGTGAAATACAATCTCACTCGCCAGGAGTTTTGTGTCTTAGGATGTGCTGCTTCCAGGCCTCAGTATTGGTTTCCTGATACTTACTCCGTGTACAGACTGTTACAGTACAAAATGATTTTAACTGTTGCTTCTGGTAGGAGTGACTGAGGGGTCGCTTTGAGAGTGCTTGATGCGATGAGGTAGTTCTTGCTTTGGTCTGTGATACAGTGTGATTAACAAACTCCAGATCACACAGAGAACTGGGTCCGAGGAAGGTGATTAAGTGCAGTTCCTCCTCAAGACGATGTATTGCCTTGCGCTGATATGGTAGGACTGGAGGGGAAATATATATAAAAGCAAAGACAATCATTGCTTTCTTCTTGAGCAGCTGCAGCCAGTCCCACTAATGGACGTGCAAAAGCAGAAACTGGCAGCACAAGGTATGTGTTCGTTTTTACAGATGGTACTGCAGACAAGTTGGTAATGGAAAAGGAAGTCATGTACGTGAGCTATTTGAATGCGGGGTGGGGGCGGGTGACAGAGGGCCAGCCTATCAGAGTACTTCCCTGTGTAATGGACTGTGTGAATTAGTGAAGAAGCAGTTTTCCCGTGAAAGATTTCAGTTATTATAAAATTACATCATTATTGTTAAGGAAATTCATAATTTCAACTTGTCGTTTTAAAATAATGTTATTAAAACTTTAAAACTCAGCTTAGATTTCCCCGTCTGCACAGTGCCTCTGTAATGAAATTATCTGCTCGAGCTTGGTTTTACCCATAGCAGTTACAGAGTGCTCCTTTGAAGATACATCTTCGATTGAACATTGACATAACATACTAGGCATTTATTGTAACCATTGGAAAGGTGTATTAAAATACCTACAACTTCATGTGTCCCAAGGAATTACAAACCTGCGTAAAAATGAGATAACATTTTAAAAGAATTATTTATAGATTCAAAAATTAAATGAAGTTCAGGTTCCTTTTTCTTAGTCCCTCCCCGCCCGTGTGTTTAAATCCTAGAGGATGCAATAATACAAGTATTTCCAATATAGGCTTATCAAGTATTTAGTCCAAATTGCATATTTGGTGTCAGAGTCTCTTATTGACACACATTTGCAGATCTTTAACTTGGTTCTTAATTGTTTCAAACTTCAGTATATTTAACTGTATTTCCATAATTTGTATGCTGTTAAGGGGAAATAAGCAGCAATCGCTGTCCTTCTGCTGAGCAGACTACACGCTATGTTTTAACATCTGACCTGTACTGTATCCTCTCAACTTGATAGCCTGTAAAAAGTGTTTAGAGTTCAGAATATTTTGGTCTCAGCTGCTCTGTAATGAAATGGAAACTCTATCACACATGGAGAGTATCAAAGTCAACTCCATAGGTTGATGAATAACTTATATATATATATGTACGTATATATGTGTGTACACATATACACATATATACATATATATGTACATATACACATACATATACATATATACATATATATGTACATATATATATATATGTGTGTGTATATATATATATATATATATATAATAAGGGAACTATTTAAGGGGAAATAATTACAAATATTTTCATATTATCCAAATCTGAGCAATTTATTAAAATAACCTCATCTTTCAGAATTGGCAGTGTTTTTTATTGAATACTGATGATACCACACATTGCAAAAGGTCTCTGCCAGGGAACATACAAGTATATAAAGTAAATCTAGTAAATTGTTATCTGAACATATGTGTTTACAGAACTTGTCAAAACCCAGCGTCGTTTTTCCTGCCCTATCTCTAGCCAAGACTAATGCAAAAACAGAGATTCTAGTTCACAGCTGTCCTCCCTTGTAACTGGCATTATTAGGAGCTAAGTCAATGGTGTCGACTCATTTCTGCTTTTAAGTGGAGGTTTATTTTACATACATTTTTTTGCCTTTTTTTTTTTTTTTTGAGATGGCAGGATTAAAACATGTGTACTATACCCATCCCCCTTCCCTACCACTACCTCTCCATCAGCCAAATGCTGTGCTACTCTGGCTATGACTGTATTTATCAACCTCAAAACAGATCGTTGCCATATCTGATCAAGGATGAGTCATTTCTTTCTGGTACTTCAAAACTTGCATAATTTCAATCAGCTGTTATAGGGTGGTTTGAAGAGATAAGTGTTCTTCAAAGCCAAGTTATGGTGAAATATTTTTGGTAAAAATTCCCCAATCACCTTTTTAGTACTAGGGCCTGAAACATAGTTAAGAACTGTGGCTCTTAAGTGAGGGAGACCTGGGTTTGTATCTTAGCCCTACCACTTATCAACTGAGAAAACCTTGCTAGGGCCTCAGTTTTCTCACCTGTAAAGTGGAGGGAATAATAATAACAGTAATAACAACAACAACAACAATAATAATACCTGTCTCTTAGGATTTTTGTGAACTAAGCCTAAAGTATATAATCCTACATGTAGTAAGTCTTGAGAAATCTTAGATGTGTGATGGTGATTATTAAAGAAGGAACAAGGGAGCCTGAGTGGCTCAGTCACTTAAGTGTCTGTCTGACTCTTGATCTTAGCTCAGGTCATGGTCTCAGGGTCATGAGTTCAAGCCCCATTTTGGGCTCCACACTGGGCGTGGAGCCCACTTTAAAAAAAAAAACAGAAGGGACAAAAAGTAGTCAAGCAAGAGAATTCTATAGATAATTGATTCAGAAATGGTTTCTAGAATACAGTGTTGTGTTTTTAACTAGACTTAGAGACTACGATGGATTTTTTGACGCTAGATAAGTCGACCATTCCCAATCTTTTCACCTCATCAACTAAAGTGGGAGAATAATATTAATAATTAAATTATTAATTCAAATTATAATTATAATTATTTTATATTATTAAATTATAATTATAATATTATATTATTATCAAATTATAATATAACTATAATTATTAAATTATAGATTTTATTAATTTATAATATTAAATTATAATAATTTTAAATATTTAAATATTAATTATTAAATTTAAATAAATTAAATATTATTTAATAATAATTATTTAAGTATTGATTATAATAATAATTTATTAATAATAATACGGTGGGAGAATAATAATACCTGGTAATTCATTTTGATCTAAACTTGGATAATATATGTTAGAAGTTCTTAACCTTTGGATCTGCAGGCATTCAGATCCATATGAAATCTTTGGATACATTTTGTGAAGGACATTCTTTTGAACAGCCTGAAGTTATTTTATGAACAGTTGACATATTTTTTTCTGGGGAAAGTGTCATAAATTTTATCAAAAGAATGTTAGGAACCATTGAAGAACCATGTGAATGCCGTGAGGATGGAAACACTTTATGGACCAGTTATTATCTGTTAGCTAATATGAAAAGAATTCCTTTTTTTAAAGATTGTGTCTTATTTTTTTTAAGTAATTTCTACCCCAACATGGGGCTCGAACTTACAACTGTGAGATCAAGAGTCGCGTGCTCCACTGACTGAGCCAGCCAGGCACTCTTGGTATTTTCTGTTTCTTTCAAAATAACCATTATCATCATCATTACCTATTATAAAGGCAACACCACATAAGTAATACATAAAATAACTCTATTTGTGTTTTTATTTAAGTGCATGGAAGGTAAACCCTTGCACTTTAGGTTTATTCTACAACAGATTTCTTCTGTATCATGATCATTTAAGATTTTTATTTTTTATAGTGTGAATAATTTCCATAATAAATGTGTTTACAAAATATATTTACATAAAATGTACAATAAATTTATTAAAACAGGATCAACTATATTCTCACACTGAAGTTTGCTGAAGATGTGCTAAAATTGTTTAACTGTGCCTCCCTCCAGAAAGCCTTTTTTCTTCCTTTTCAGTGTCAGATGTTGGCACTGGCGTGGAAGAAAGTCCCTGTGGAGAAACTCTCCAATGACTGTTGTAGCTGAAGGTGAAAACGGATCCGTGGTGGCAGAAATAGAAGTAGTGAAAGACTTGAGTAGTTCTTTTGACAATAATGACTTTCACGTGGAATGAAAAAAGACAGTGCAGACATAAATTTTCAACCACAGTTTGAGCTGTCTAAATACATATTGCTGTAAAGGCAGAACACTATTAGAGAAACAATGTGGGTAGAACTCCAAAGATCTCAGTTTTTCTAGTCCTGGTTCTTAATTTTTTTAAGTAAGTTTATTTTTGACAAAGAGAGAGAAAGAAAAAGAGAAAGAGAAAAAGCAAGCCAGGGAGGGTCAGAGAGAGAGAGAGAGAGAGAGAGAGAGAGAGAGAGAGAGAATCCCAAGCAGGCTCCACACTGTCAGGACAGAGCCTAATGCGGGGCTCAATCTCAATCTGAGATCATGACCTGAGCGGAAACCGGGAATCAGACATTTAACCGACTGAGCCACCCAGGCGCCCCTCTGGTCCTGGTTCTTTATGTAATTTGGGTATGACACTGGATATTTGGTTGCTCATTTATCAAATACAGGATAAGTCAAAAAATGGAGATGGAGTCCTTCAAACCTTTGTAATGGGTTCTGTGTGTGTGTGTGAGAAATTTCTAAATTCCGCAGATGAACAATTTGAAGTGTGGGATATACATGGAAAAATCTTGATTTTTCTGCTATCTCTCTACACCAATTGCATCTCAGAAGAAATGGAGCTAATGTGTTTGGCACACCAGCATTTCTTGATACGTGGGGCAGCTCCCACATGGTGATGTGTCAGTGCGATCAGTCTTAGGCACATTCATACCTGGGTACAGTGCATGATTGCTCGAGTATGGATTGCCTCATGTTCTGGAACAGAGGCATGTTCTACTGCTCCTGGCCAGGGATGTGAGCTTAGTTTACACTGGTCTCCATTATCATTGCTGATGTGTTGAGGAAGTGAATTTAATAAGCAGGGTAAACAGGTTTTGTTTCCAAATTCTGAGATAGGATGATTGTAAGATGGGTGCTTGGCTGAACCTTGTAGAGTCTCTTCAGTTTTCTGGCAAGAAATCTGAGGGCAAAGAGGGCTGTTTTAAATCAGGCAGAGACTTGCTGTGCAACCCATTTCAGCTGCACAATTCTTCACAATTCTTTTTGGAACAAAAGTCAGTCAAGATACTGATAACTATTGCTTTGTGTCGGCAGCGTTCTTTCCCTGCTCTTGCTAAAACATTGGGTTGCCTGTGCTTTCGGTAAAATTCTGGCTATTAATTTAAAGGTGTTTGTTGCAAGCCACCATCTGTGTTTAAGTGGTTTTAGGTACTGTGTTCTGTGCATTCTGTAGGGTCTACTGATATGTAGTCAATAGCTGGTGAATCCTCTCTTGGGGAAGATTAGAAGGAGGAAGAGGTGGCCATCTGTGTCACCAAGTGGTAATAACAGTGATGATGCCTAAAATAGTAGTCATCGTTTATTCATAATTATTGAATGTCAACTAGATACATGATAATAATAAATACATTATTTAACATATCAACTTTTTGGTAGTTCATAAGGTAATGTTATTGATTATTATCCTATTATTACAGGGTATTATTCCTTATGGGATAATAAACAAGTATCAACTTGTTTCTGAAATGACTAGACTATTACTGATTTTTGTAAAGGAGCACAGAGAGTAACCTCTCTGATTAGTAGATAACTTTCAGCCTTTAAATGAGATTTATTGGAGTGCCTGGCTGGCTCAGGTGATGGAGCATGTGGCTCTTGATGGTGGGGTTGTAAGTGCAAGCTCCATGTTGGATGCAGAGACTATGTAAAAATAAAATCTTTAGATAGATAGATAGATAGATAGATAGGTAGATAGATAGATAGATAGATAGATAGATAGATAGATAAAGGTTTACTGATAGAATGTACTTTGGTTTCTTCAGAAAAGTTTACATATAATTTCCATAAATTAACAATTTTGTAGCACATTCTACTGGAAACCCAGAGAGATGACAGGCCATATTTGTCGCATACATCACTGTAACCCCCATTTGTAACATAGTGCCAGGCACATGGTGGACATTCAGTAATTATCCCAAGCTGATTTAATTTAGCATTGAAATTTTATTGCTACAAAATTGTACCAAAAGTTTCTCTTATAGCCATTTGTACATGTCCCTAAAATGAAATTCACAAAAGATTCTTGATATAATAGAATAAACACAGAAATTATTTAAAGAGTTAAAAAATATTTGAGGTATATCTACACTAACAGCATGTATATTAAATTTCAGATTGATTTGATTTAAAATAGCTAAGATATAAACCATAAAAAATGTGAGTAAATACTCGGCCTATCAAAGCTCGTACGTAATTACATGGTTTCAGAATAGTTCTTATTCATAGAGCACTAATATAAAGGACCATTTCTGCACAAATTCTTTCACCGATGGAGACTTTAATATCTTGGAGACAAATATGCATGTCTTTAAATATTAAGCCACTTGAATGAATAATTTAGTCAATTAATATTTCTTATTAATCAAATGAAATCAATTCTTTGTTAATGGAACTTGAAAACCTAATGTTTGTTTTTGGCTGATTTTCAAATAATAATATGAGCAATAAAAACAGCTAAACCAATTTAAACCTTTTCATTTTTTTCTTAAGTCACATCTGGGCTTGGTAACCAACACTTGTACCAAGTCTCAACCCACTGATATATAACTGACTAATGAATTAAGCCCCCCTAAAAGCAAAACTTCAATCAGAAGCTTTCAGAAAAATTTAATGACAGCGATACCACACAGTGGTTAGCTGTGAACCTATATTAAATTTTTTGTTCATTTGTTTATTTGTTTGATTAGTTATTTTCTCCTTTATACTTCTTGGTGCACTTCAAAGCAGGAAAAATAATTATGTTGGATTTAAACTGTACTTATATTAAAAGATGGGCGTGTCATTTTCTATTTCAAATCCTAACATGAATGGTTGTCCAAATTCATCATCTAAATTGCTGTTGTGAAAGTCAATATTGTGGTCATAATACATTGAAACAAGTGATCCCGAAGAATTCTCAGTAATTATCACTGAAAAGCATTTGCTAGGCCAGTCATTGGGCTAGCCTCAAAAGTCCTTATAATTAACTGTTTCTGTCATCATCCTTCCTTTTTCACACAGGAAACTATCAGCCAACAGAAATTATATAAAGGCAACACAAATGTGATTGAAAAGTTCTAGGCAAACTATAAAACTTGAAGTTAAAAAAAAAAAGTTCCTCAGATTGTTGATTCCAGAATTTTCTCTTCAGAAAATTTCAGTTGAGGTGACTTTCTTATTGATATGGGTTTGGGGCCCACCTTCCTTCACTCTTTACTTCAGTTAAACCCACAAAGAAGTAGAAGAGGCACTTAGAGAAAGCCAAGGGCAGAGAATGTGTGGCTCCCGTGGCTTTAGGTATACAATAGTGCAGCTTCCCCTCGGCCTGAGAGGAGGCGAAGAATCTTGCTAAATACATCCCTCAGGTACACCACTGGTGTCATCCCCTAGCTACGGATTCCTCTCATGTCTTCTCCACAATTGACCTTATGGGACTTGATTCTCCTCTCTCCTGAATAATGTCATGGAGGTATAAGTTATTATTAATCCCTAAAAACAGCTTGTAGAAAAGAAGTAATCTTATTATTTACACACACACATGCACATATAGAGCCATCAGCAACATATGACCATAGTGACTTATATAAAGGAGAGTTGGAGCCTTGTTCTACCTGATTTTGTATCCTCAGGACCTCGCAAGTACCTGGCTTAGACTATTCCTCAAAAATATGGGGCGCCTGGATGGCGCAGTCGGTTGAGCGTCCAACTTCAGCCAGGTCACGATCTCGCGGTCCGTGAGTTCGAGCCCCGCGTCAGGCTCTGGGCTGATGGCTCGGAGCCTGGAGCCTGTTTCCGATTCTGTGTCTCCCTCTCTCTCTGCCCCTCCCCCGTTCATGCTCTGTCTCTCTCTGTCCCAAAAATAAATTAAAAACTTTGAAAAAAAAATAAAAAAAAATAAATGTGAAATGTAGGATTGGAAAATTAATTCTCTTGATTTTTCTTTTCTGCAACATCATTAGTCATCTCTGCCTAACTGGAGGTAAATTTGTCAATTCAAATGGGAGACATTTAAAAGAAATATTTTTTAAAAACATTTTTTTTCAAAATAGGAGTGACCAATATGATAAAAAAATAACAGCAGGTAAGATTCATTTCTCTTCCTTTCTCTTCCTTTCCTTTCCTTTCCTTTCCTTTCCTTTCCTTTCCTTTCCTTTCCTTTCCTTTCCTTCCCTTCCCCTTCCCTTCCCTTCCCCTTCCCCTTCCCCTTCCCCTTCCCCTTCCCCTTCCCCTTCCCCTCCCCTCCCCTCTCCTCACCTCTCCCGTCCTTACCTCTCCTCTCTCCTGTTCTTTTAATTCCAGTAGATTATTTTCAACTTATTAATGTTGAGCCTCTCAAGACAGAGCACTGTCCTAGGTGCTTATTACTTAGAATATTTGATGACTGTTAGGAGCCACGACTTCTGTCCTTAACAAACATAGTACAGAGGAGAATGGCAAAATATTTTAAAACTCTGTCATGCATGATATACTATGAATGAAATAAAGTCTTCAGTGCCTTTCTTTCCCTTTAACAAGGCCACGCTTGTTCCTAAAAAGTGGGGCAAGAGAGATTTCTATTCTGCCTTCCTTTGGCAACAGACTGCTTCTCTACATTTGGTTGGGCTAAGGATGTTGATAACTTCAAAAGGATGCTTTTTTGTGTCCACCCAGGTTACATTACATGCAGAGGGACCATGTCAGGGCTCTCATCAATGTTATGGTTCAGAGAGGTGTGGAACAGAGATAGCTGTGATCACACAGCTAAGGATACTGTCCACTTATCCCACATTCTCTGCTGCCTCCAGAAATTCCAAGTGTACCAAAAATAAGGTTGTATAGTGCTTACCAAAGGGATAAATTTGTGTAGATGGGAGATAATATGTGAAGTATTTCTCACCTCCCTCCTACTTTCCACCCCCACACAAGTATGCTCCTATTGAATTCTAGGTGTGAACACCTAGATATTTCACTCTGACTCAACTTTCCATTCTCATATTTGATAAGATTGACACAAATGAAATGCATTTGATAATATCCAACTATAGATCTTAAGCATCTCTAAAATGGTCAATAAGTAGATTAAGGAGATGAAAACAAAACTAAAAAAGTATTTTTCTCTTACAAAAATATAATTGAATCCCTTTGACAAAGAGCTACCTTACTGGGTATTTGCTGTGTCCCTGGCACTGTTTTAATTGCATCCATTTGCCCACATCCTATGGAGGCTCACACTTTAAAGATGGGGAAATTGAAGCTTTGCGAGGTTAAGTGACTTGCCTAAAGTTGCACCTGGAAAAAGGCAGAAACATGTTTTGAATGCAAGTAGTCTGACTCCTAAATCTGATTTTTAACCTCCATGCTATACTGACTCTGGGTAAATGAATCCAGAATACCCCTGATGTCTTTAAAATAAGGTATAGTTTTCCTAAAATATACCTCTTTAGTCGAGCATAAGTGCTCCTTAAAGCAAGATATGCCCATGGAAACCAGTGCTATAATTTTAGGACTTTCCCTCTAACTAATGAAGGGCATTTTCTTTGCAAGAGAATTAAGCACAGAATTGTGCAAGGATTGAAACGCGCTCTGAAACCAGGATTACACCCACTTTGGCATGCTGTGTCAAGCACCCAGGGCATAAGGAAAGAAAAGCAGGCTGGAGTGAATGGTTACACATTCAAATTTGAGCCTCAGCCATATATGTGGGTTAGTTTCCAAATGGACATTTACATTGCCTTTATGTGGATCAAGTTGGTGTTTATTTGCCAAACGTGTTATTTAGATCTAGGAAAAAGATGGCATGGCCCCAGGGGAAGTTTCACAATTATACCCTAACTAGGCTCCCCAACCTACTTCAGATAAAAGGGGCCCCAGAATGTTTGATAAACATAGCATCTAATAGTTCATTCATTTTCAGGAGGGAGCAGTCTCTACTTTTGCAGTAGGTCCCATCTGGGACTTGCGGACTGACACCCAACATTTGTCGTCTCTCTAACCGTGATGTGTTCCTGGTCCTGACTTGGGTGGAGAGGGAGGAAAAGGGGAGCAAGCGATTATCTTTGTGAAAAATCTAGCTTTTATTACATCACCTAAAGTAGCACAACCTGCTACACTAATGAAATCGTGTTCTTGGTTGAAAAGGGCAATTGTTAGCCTGACTTTGTGCACACTAAAAACATCCCCCCAATCTTGTTAAATTATTGCTCTCATTTCAGATTTTTATAGCTGTGCAGCTTACCAGCCCTCATTTCTTTACGTTTCATTCATTTTCCTTGTATTGATGATTAATGGAGGATGTCGAATGTTAGAGTGAGCAGGCATCAGCAATTGCAAGATCATAATTAGTTTAGCTGACGAGGGCCTCTGATAGCACTTGCATCTGGATGGAAAAATTACCCTATAGGGAACTGGCTGCTCACCAGGTCTTTTTAGTGATACATTGTGAAACACCCGATGAATCAAATGCCCTTTCAATGCCAAGAAAGTGTTCCAGTCTTGAAGCCAAAATTATGTCTGCAGAAAGCTTTCCATTTGAAATGTATCAGAGTACAATTATAACCATTGTATTTTCTTGGCAAGAATACCACTCGTCTACAGTATGGACTCAAGTTAAATAAATTGCCTAAATTTTATGAATCCCTGAAATTTTGACTTATGGTATTTGTAATTCTAAATTTATAACAAAATAGGGTTCCAGCAAGACTTTTTCCACTCCTTATCTAACGTGAATATTTTATCATTAAAGGCTTCACTTCCTAGAGAAAGGAGAGCGAAGTTGCAATTCAGGCTGTCTTTTTTCGTAGCAAGAGCATTTCATTTCCTGCCTGTTCGCGTTTGCGCCTACAAACACAGCCTGACTTTTGTTTCAATGAGTTTAATGGAATCATTACTTGATAGCAAGAATGGAACCAGCAATGCTAATTATCTACGTTTAAATATTCCTAGATTATTTTTGAATCTGGTGATTACGGAATTCAGCCCACTAAAATCAATTTGTATTCGGAAACGCTTGTGATTTCCAAGTCTGAGGCAAATGAAATAAACAGCCATTGATGGGACTATGTTGTCTGGCTTAAGCAGGCACCTCATAAGGGTTCTCAGTAACACTGTACTTCTAGTTGGCACAAGTTTATATGGTCCCCTCAGCTTTGGGAAGTCGAGGGTGTTCTCTTTCAAAGTTTACAATTGCACGCCAAAAACTAGAACTGAGTGTGCTATACTCTCTTCATACTTGCGTTGCATGAATGACATACAAAAAGACACAAATCAGGTTTAATTCTAAACGGTTCACATGCCACATTTATTATAAGCTGGACTATATGTTAAAGCTCAGGTAGCATGCGGCCCCCCCTTTCTAAAGTGTATTGAACATATTGCCAGGTTCTGTCTTTTGACTTTTGTTTTGACACTTTTAAAAGGTATATTTTAGGGTTCAGCATTTAGGAGCCGTCATTAAAGGCACAAAACCCAAAGTTCAAAAAGTTAAAGCTGTTTCTGTGAAAAGCCTTTGGTGTTGCACACACCTCATCCATCACTGTAGGGTTAATTATAATGAAAATCAGTGGTGCCTATTAAACACAATTGAACCTGACCTCATTATGGGCAGTGTGGTTTTATACTGTCATTGTTGCTAGTCTAAAGACAAAACTCCTGGGTTGATTTGGTCTAACTCCACTGATCATGTGACTCACCTCTGACCTTGTGTTTTTTTCCCTGTTTCAGAGGCGTAGAGGCTCGGGTGTTTTTTGTGCCAATTGCTTGACCACAAAGACCTCTCTCTGGCGAAAGAATGCAAATGGCGGATATGTATGCAACGCGTGTGGCCTCTACCAGAAGCTTCACTCGGTAAGAACTTGTTAGACTGTTTGAGGAAAAGCTTTTTAAAGCAGCCTGGTCTGTGGTGTGATGTGTACCATTCCCTGGCTTGCAATGCCTGCTCCCGCAGAGTTTAATACAGTCACTTCGAGAACACATGTGATTTATGGTGAAATGGCCTCCAGTGTTATGGGGAGATACATTTGAGATCATTAGCGATGCATTATGCTTCTTTTGATATAAAAGAGGAAAATGATTGATTTCTGGGAACTTTTTGTAACAGGTAGTCAAACTAGTGGTTATCAGACTTTGGTGAAATTAGTTTAGGCAGAAAGGAGAAACCTTAAAAGTTCAAAACTACGTAAAAAATGTATACTCGTATAAAATATAGGGCAGGGAAAGGGTGCTTATATTCAGCTTAACTTTAGAATTTGCAGTTGTCATCTTGGCTGCTTTGGGGGCTGGAAGTCAGGCGCGTTCAGAAGAGTGGTTCTGAACTAGGAGCCACCAACACCAGGTAAACCTCTTAGGTTCTTCCGATAGACTTATTCCAGCGAGGCGTCTGAGGGCTTGAACAGCGCACATCCCAGCTAGAGTAAGGTGCGAAGATGCTTTGTGTTTTCAGATCTCTGGCTGACTTCTTTCTGTGCCTCACTGAGGTCCTTCCGGTCCTTTCTTGTCAGATTTTAATTAGAATCCTAGAATCAAGTTTAAACTCACAAATTCCCCCCTCCATCTGTGTGTGTGACTTCCCGGAGGATTTTTTTTTTTAGTTTAGAAAGTTTATCTGCTGACAAGAACTGCCTTTAAAAATAGGAATACCCCACTTAGTAAACAGAAATCTATTTCCCTCTGCCTTTTTCATTTTGTTTGGCATTTTACCATAGCTCGTAGCACAGCCAATGAATAAATTACAGCTACAGGGAATACGGTTTTAGACAAAACGTCCTCATAAATGAACCATTGGAAGCACTCTTTAAAAAATGCATGCTGCCAACAATACTAATTGGTGGTAAACTGTAAAACCTTAGTTATTACATATAGCCAGCAGAAAGATTCTCCCCACCACCACCACATCAACTTACTTTTTCTACACCTTCACCATTTAAACACAGCAATAAGCTTTCATTTAATGAGCACTGACATTAATGATTTTAATTGAACTCTGGCCAATCATAGGCCAAGAATTAATTAAACCACTGCTCTTCCAGGTTATGATAATTTAACAACTATGATATAAAGTAAACTCTTTTTTATAATTATTTTAATATTCATCTCTCCAGAGACAAGATGTGTTCAGTTTTGAGGTTTTTTTTTTTTAAATCATAAATTTAAGTACATAAAGGTTATGCTCACATCCATGTCAAAGACTGTTACAGAAGTTACAAAGATTTTAAAAGGGTAAAAATGCAAATTTCCGGTTTCCTTACAAGATATAGATTAAATACTGCATATTTCCGTAATACAAATATGAGCTCTTTAGAAACCTGAACATTCTCAACAAATGAATATGGTATATCCAAGGGATGTGGAATTTTCATCCTGAAACCAGTAATTGAATTGTCAGCAACAAGTGTGTTATCTTTCTTGCCTTCAAAATGCCTCTGTGACAATAGAAACATTCCAAAAAGGATTTAGACCCAGATCTTGTTTAACATGTAAAAGATACTCTCTTGCATTCAAGTGCATTCTTTCTAGGAATTATTCACAAATTACTATATATATATATATATATATATATATATATATATAAACACACACACATATATATTCATATTCTATGTAGAAATGATTTACTGATTTAAGTAATCTTTTAGAAAAATCAGGTTTTAGCCACTTAAAGGTTTCCCTAGGGGCGCCTGGGTGGCTCAGTCAGTTTAGCGTCCGACTCCGGCTCAGGTCATGATCTTGCAGTTTGTGAGCTTGAGCCCCATATTGGGCTCTGTGCTGACAGCTCAGAGCCTACAGCCTGTTTCGAATTCTGTGTCTCCCTTTCTGTCTGCCCCTCCCCTGCTCATACTCTGTCTCTCTCTGTTTCTCAAAAATAAATGTTTTATAAAATTAAAAAAAAATTTCCCTAAATTTTCATCTATAAATATGCATTAATTTATTAAACTTATTCTTTTGATTTTATAAATCAAAGAGCTCTTTACTACAAGTAAAGTTATTAGTATAGTCTTGTCTATAGAGTTTAGTCCTATAATCTAAATACCAATCATAAAGTGCTTAACCTGAATAAAAACCAACCTGAGTGAAAGCATTCGATTTGAGCACAGAGTAGAATGACGTATCAGGTATTTGAACCAAAGCTACAAAGGAATTTGTATTTTCACCAGAAAACAAATGCTTCACCTGTTAACAAGTAAAATCTTCTGTAGTGATTATGCATGTAAAATACTATTAAACAAGGAGAAATAAAAGTGAGAGGTTAAGAAAAAGTCTCCCACTGATATGGCTTTGATTACCTGATGTCTTTCTTCATGATTCTGTTCCTTTGTCTTTGATTATTTATGCTGTGATATTTAATAGCTTTATATCCACATTCGCAGTTATTTAGAAGAATGCATGTTATTGGTCAGCTCACGCTACCATGACAAGATACCATAGATTGAGTGGCTTAGACAACAGAATGTATTTTTACACAGTTCTGGAGGCTAGAGGTCTGAGGTCAGAGGATCAGTGTGGTTGGGTCCTGTTTGGAGCACTCTCTTCCTGGCTTACAGAAAGTCACCTTCTATGTCCTCATCTATCCTCATCTGCCTCCTAAAGACCATGTCTCCAGCTACAGGCACATGGCCAGGTAGAGCTGTAACGTATGAATGAGGGGACCCAGTTCAGCCTGTAGCAATGTATAATTTTTCCACAGTTGTCAATAAAGGCTATCGCCCATGTTCCTGTATTGACATCTTAGTGCATGACTCAGAAGTTGAGAAATATTTCAGAAAAATCACGTTTCTTCAAGTAACTTTCTACACAGTTTTATCATTCAGTGCTGCAATTCCAAAATCTATTGAGTTTGGAAAAGCTGTTTTTAAGTAGATTAAAGTTTTCAGTCCTCCCTGTGAAGTTAGACATGATTTAATTAGGCTAAAATAGTGTGCTTTGGTTCCTCCCTCTGATTCCGCGTAGGGCAAAAGGAGGAGATTTAGTAAATCTATAACATAAAGTCTACCCTTGCTTTGAACTTAAGCGTGGTTCATATTTGCGAGGAATGGTTAATGCATTTTAATGCATTTTTTTTAATGTTTTCCTTTTATGTGTTGTGTGTGTGTGTGTGTGTGTTTTCTCTGCAGACTCCCAGGCCTTTAAACATCATTAAACAAAACAACGGTGAGCAGATTATTAGGAGAAGGACAAGAAAGCGCCTTAACCCAGAGGCACTTCAGGCTGAGCAGCTCAACAAACACCAGAGGGGTGGCAGTGAGGAGCAGGTCAACGGAAGCCCCTTAGAGAGGAGGTCAGAAGATCATTTAACTGAAGGTCACCAGAGAGAAATTCCGCTCCCTAGCCTGAGTAAATACGAAGCCCAGGGTTCATTGACTAAAAGCCATTCTGCTCAGCAGCCAGTCCTGGTCAGCCAAACTCTGGATATTCACAAAAGGATGCAACCTTTGCACATTCAGATAAAAAGTCCTCAGGAAAGTACTGGAGACCCAGGAAATAGTTCATCCGTATCAGAAGGGAAAGGAAGTTCTGAGAGAGGCAGTCCCATAGAGAAGTACATGAGACCTGCGAAGCACCCGAATTATTCACCACCAGGCAGCCCTATTGAAAAGTACCAGTACCCCCTTTTCGGACTTCCCTTTGTACATAATGACTTCCAGAGTGAAGCTGACTGGCTGCGGTTCTGGAGTAAATATAAGCTCTCCGTTCCTGGGAATCCGCACTACTTGAGTCATGTGCCTGGCCTACCAAATCCTTGCCAAAACTATGTGCCTTATCCCACCTTCAATCTGCCTCCTCATTTTTCAGCTGTTGGATCAGACAATGACATTCCTCTCGATTTGGCGATCAAGCATTCCAGACCTGGGCCAACTGCAAACGGTGCCTCCAAGGAGAAAACGAAGGCACCACCAAGTGTAAAAAGTGAAGGTCCCTTGAATGTAGTAAAAACAGAGAAAGTTGATAGAAGTACTCAAGATGAACTTTCCACAAAATGTGTGCACTGTGGCATTGTCTTTCTGGATGAAGTGATGTATGCTTTGCATATGAGTTGCCATGGTGACAGTGGACCTTTCCAGTGCAGCATATGCCAGCATCTTTGCACGGACAAATATGACTTCACAACTCATATCCAGAGGGGCCTGCATAGGAACAATGCACAAGCGGAAAAAAATGGAAAACCTAAAGAGTAAAACCTTAGCACTTAGCACAATTAAATAGAAATAGGTTTTCTTGATGGGAATTCAATAGCTTGTAATGTCTTATGAAGACCTATTAAAAAAATACTTCATAGAGCCTGCCTTATCCAACATGAAATTCCCTTCTTTTATTCTTTCTTTTGATGAGTAGGTTACCAAGATTAAAAAGTGAGACAAATGGTCAGTGAGAAACAAACGAAAAAAAAATGGAAGATGGTAAATAGTCATGTTTTAGAACCTAGCAAGTCAGAACCATCTTGGCGAATGTGTACTGTGGAAACGGTCCATAAGAAGTATCTCCAGACTCTATTATGTTTGTAAAGGAAGAGATCAAAGCTATCTCGAATTTGAAAGGGTTTACAGATTATGATACTAATGCAGTATTGGGCTGGCCATTGGTCCATTTGTTCATCAACCCATAAATTGTTGCCTAAATTTAGAAGTATCATGAAATCCTAGGCAGATGAGGAGAAATCTAATCTCCAGGGCAGTGAAAGGAAAATGGCGCCTCTTACATCAGTCTCCTCTCATTGACGGTGTTTCGGATTTAGACCTAGAAATGTGAGCTGTGGTTAGGCTTGGTGAGAGAGCAGCGAGGAAAGTGACAGACGGTGGCACAGTGATTTGGGCCAGCCCTGCCTGTACATACACATGCACACCCTCTCTGATATTTTTGTCCTTTAGATGTTCAGATACTCCTTTCAAAAACAGTCCTTTCATTTGCAGCTTAGGTTCATTTTGTCCCAATATTTATGCCTTTTTAAAAACAGTGCCCTCAGTGCTTACATAGTAATTCTTTTCTTTAGCCAGATATTCCTATCTTGTATGTGATGAAGCAGTTTGGATTTGTTTTTTTAAGCCTCCTCTTGGTCACCGATCTCACTTGGCACATTGTAACTAAAGGGATCCCCCTCAGTTCAAAAGATTCGATGGATATAAAAGTTCAGACCATGGGCTTAACTTGTTCAGAATACATGGTATTTCTCCATAAGGTAACCTGCTGTATTTTATTTATTTCCTTTTGGTTAAATATAATTTCCAAACTTTGTGGCCAGGCAGCGTCTAAGGTTACGTTACCACAGACTGATAGTTGATATATGTACCAGTCACTCCCTTCATTAGATTTATACAGGTTTAGTTAAGTAGCATTAAATAGGATTCTTAGAAGTATATCTTCATAGTACTTTTAATACTTCAGGCTTTGTAAAACTATCCATGAAGGGAAAACTCCTCAGCATAACTGCTCAGGGAAATAGGGCTAAATAACTAAACATTAAATAATTGGTTAAAGGTGCTGTTAGTCGAGCCTCAATGCTTGCTACAAGGATGTATGTACAAGGACTGACTTTAATAATTTGCATTATATTGTCCCAACCAGTAGTTTATTTTTTGCCACGGAGATGTAGAAGATATTACAAGCTACTGGATGCACTGTCAGATTAACTTATTTCATTAAAGAAGTTGGGAGAACAAATAGGAAAAAAAAACTTATTTTTCTAGTAAATATTAATGTATTACATTTCAAATAATGGTGCCTGACATATTGAATAATTATTTTCTACAGTGTACGTATGCAACAAAGATATTCCATCATGCATTAGAGTCAGTTCTGGCTCTGCCTAGCTGTTTACATTTGCAAATGTAGCAAACAAGGAAATGAAGCAACTATTTCTATTGCGGTAGATATCTTTTGTGTGTGTGTGTGTGTGTGCATTAAAGTTGTAAACGGTAACATGAAACAAATGAAAGTTCTTGATATAATGGTATGGAAAACAAGAAGGAAATGAAAATATTTTTATGCCTACTTAGGAAAAAAAAGGGTAGCACTATTCATTCCAAGTACTTTCTTTTTTTTAATTTTTAAGCTCTTAACTCACATTGTTATGCTTAAAATGATAAACATATATCCTCTTTTTATTGCTTTGTCTATGTTTCAGATGAAACATTTCAGAAATTATTTTGATAAGTGCTGCTGGAACCCGCAGCACTGATGTTTTTATTGCGTTCTGTAGCCGCATTTGCACTCATTTTTACATAATTCCCAGTCGCTTTGTTATTGTTTGTGTTTTGTTTGGGTTTTGTTTCTTTTTCCCAGTGCCAGGTCTTTGTTTCTTAAAGTTGGATGGCAGGTAGAGTTCAACCAGTTTGTGACTGTCGTAGTGAATGAAGTTAAAATGTCTTTTTGATGTGTTGTCATTTCCATTCTTGCATTTTTTGTTTGTTTGTTTTCATGTAAAAAAAAAAAAGGAGAGAAAGAGACAGAAAAAAGAAATCAGGACTAAGCCTTCAGCTTCAGTTTTATTTTTAAAGGGCCCTATTCTGGTCTCACCTGTCCAGCTCTGATATTCACATAAACTGAAATGAGGAGGTGGAATGAGAAGTTCTAACATTCAAATTATGTGATGAGAATTTTATCTTTCTTAGGAATTTCAATGAATGCATCTCAAAATGTACAGGCAGACTTGAGAGGTGGCCATGAAAGATCTCAGAAAGAGAGGAGATTTCCCAAACAACGAAACAATGTTTCATTTTCATTTTCTTAGTAAAAGGACTTAGTAACGAAGTGCACTGTGGCAATCCTTCAGCAACATTACACGTGGACTGCTCAAATCAGTAAAATGCCAGAAGTTTGGTTAACTTGGGTATGACTTTTTGGGCAAAGCTACTCGGTAAACAATTTCTCCAGTGTGTCGGACACAAACAGGTTGTTCATTTTTGGCATGTATTCCTTCTTTTTTTTGTTTTTGTTTTCTTTTTTCAACTGATTTTTGTTTTCTCAAGACAGACATAGTAGTAACGATTAGCATTGGAAAATACATATCACTATTCTTGAAATATTTATGGTCAGTCTACTTTTGGTAGAATATTCTTGGATAGCATTGACACGATAGATCTTCTTCCATATTCTTTTATTATTGATTATTTTATTTTCATTTTTGTTTTCATTATTATACATATTTTGATGGAGAAGAGGTTGGGCTTTTTTTAAAAAGATGAAAACTTACTGTGACACTAAAATACCCCCTGTTTTTTGACTTCTGAAAGCCTTTGTTCCATCTCACAAAATATATTACAAAAGTGGTTGGTTGTTATTTTAATTTGGTTTTAAGGTTTCCAAATGATTTTGCCTTAAAATGTGATATTAAATGAGCTATTTAGGTACTTATCCTTTTTTTTAAGGACTTTCAAGATGATTTAGGATTTTCCCCTCTTGGAAAAGGCTTCCCCTATGATGAAAACTATATGCCAGCTAAAATTGTATACCATTGAAAAACTGTAAGTCTTTTGAAATTACTTGTCTCTATTTTGAATCAAGTTTTGGGTCAAATTTTAGGTCAGGACCAGCTCATGCATTCATTCTTCCTTTTCTTACTCTTTCTTTCTTCCTCTCTCACCCATATATTCATACTGTTGTTTGGGATAGAAAAATCATGAGCCAGCCCACCTTGGAAGGATGTGGATCGAGAGACACTACAGGACTCTAAGTGTATGAGAAAAGGATGGAGCTCTAAACCTTAACATGTTAACTCTGTAGTTCAAAAGGAAAAGAGTGTGCCCATTCTTTCTACATGACATATTGAGATGTTCTTTTAAAAAATCAACTTTTAAGATAGTGATGTTTTATTCTAAACTGTTCTCTTTTAGTAAAGGTAGATTTTAGAAAACAAGCATGGGGATTCTTTTCTAAGGTAATATTAATGAGAAGAAAAAAAAAGTGATTATCTTTAACAGCTCTTTGTTGAAGCCTGTGGTAGCACATTATGTTTATGATTGCACATGTGCACATAATCTATTATGATCCAATGCAAATACAGCTCCAAAAATATTAAATGTATATATATTTTAAAATGCCTGAGGATATACATTTTTCTCAATAAATTGAAAAGTATCAATACTGCTATTAAAATAATTATTAGCCTTCTGCTGTGTGGCTGCAAAACATCACAAGGTGACCTGTCTTGAGACTTCTGAACTGCCTGCCTATTTAGTTAGTGAACATTAGCGCAATTCTAGAGTGGGGATATCTGTCATCCAGTGGTGGAAACATGGAGTAAAGAAGCTAGTGGTCAGTTTCTGTGCTGTATGCCAGCCTTTTCCCTACAGTTTACATGAGCTCACGGTCTTTGGGTTGAGGGTCATGGCAAAAAATGCAAGGCATCTTTGGTAAGCAAGTAGGTGAGAGCTTGCTGACTGTCCCTAGATCACAGGAGAAAATGGTGGAATTGAAATTCAACCAGAATATGAAACAAAATATGCTAACCAAAGGTAGGTAGTGTCAGGTGGAATTCTATGAGTAGGCAGCTGTAAATGAGAAAAGGTAGAAAGACATGCATTGGGACTTTGAAGGGCTGGGTTATTTTCCAAAAGAAAGACTTGGCCAAGGGCAGAGGGAGGGCTTATTTGGAGAGCACTTCCTTTTGGTTTTCCATTACTGTTTCATAGCTGATTCACACGTTCCTGATAGCGGTGCAATTGTTGAGAAATCATCCACAATTATTTGCAGTAATTAAGACCTCTGAAAGATGCTAGGGCAGAAGTGTGTGAAGTCAGGGATGAAGAAAATGTGAAATTCAACATTGATCCACACATGGAAACTGGATAATGTGTGGTTCTCTTGAAAGGAAAGGTAGAGCTGTAAGCTTCACTCCGTCCTACACCAGAGAAAAGCGAGAGTAATTTTACATGGAAATAACGTATAGCCTTCATCAGAGAAGATGGTCCTTCAGGACCCATAAGTCCCCAAACTGGATCCTGATTCTACCCCTGGTTGGTTGTTTTTCGTTATATGACCTGCAGCAAATCACTTTTTCTTTTCGTTCCTCAGGTTCCTCACCTGTAAAATGGAAAAAAAATATATTAATAATAATAATATTAATAATAATAATAATAATGGTAATGTAGTACTTGTTTTGTAAAGCACTTTGAGATCCTTGGTTGAAAGGCACCATGAGAATGCCAAGTATTATTATATGGCCAAGGGGCTTATTTAAACTCTCAGTTCCCAAGGGCCAGAAAAGGTTGGGGTCATGTTTCTTAAAAAGATGAGCTGTAAATATCATACCAGGCAGCCTATAGTGTTGACTATGAAGAGGCAAAACTATTACAAGGCTGATAAAACCATAGTTTCTTAATGGCTACCAACAAGGCAAATATCACAGTAAGAAATGCCAAATTCCTTAGGGTGGACTGTTTGACAACATGGAATTGGGGGGGGGGGGTGGGACGGGGTTGGGAAACATCTCAAAATGCCAATGTAAAATTAACTTACAGCAATATTCACCAGCAGAAAATGTCTTTCATATGGAATGATTTCATGTTGCTAAGAAAAAATTCAATTTGTAGTCCTGATTTGAATATTAGAATGTTGGCTATAATAGTCTGTTCTTACAACACATGGAATTTTTTTTGTTTTATTTAATTTTGTTTTCATAGTGCATGTTCATTTCTACTCACAAACATGTTCTTGGTGTATTTCTTATGCAAACAATCTTCAGGCAGCAAAGATGTCTGTTACATCTAAACTTGAATAATAAAGTTTTACCACCAGTTATATATAATGGCGTTGGTATGGTTTATATGGATTCACTTTCATGCACGTAGAAATAGGAAACACAGACCATTGTGACATATAGACAGGCTCTGATGAGTTGAGATGGTGAAATCAAATCACCATTCTCAAAAATAAGACTAAGATTGAAAGGTCCTGGAGTCTCTCAGCTTGTTTTGCTTTGCTTTTTTTTTTTTTCTTTAACCAATCTTTTACTGATAGATCTTGTATAAAAGAAAAAATATATATACTAGTTTCTTGAGGAGGGTTAACAATAAAAATTGTGTTTATTTCAAAAACATTTATTAAGTATTGAGTGTTGAGTATTGGGTAATGATTGTTTTACGATATATAAAAACTGCGTTTGAAGTTTAACTTTGATTCATTTCAGTGTACCCACATATGATGTGAAGATCCTGATAATCTCCATAAATTCATATTAATATGTTAATATATTACACACATTGTTTGCTTAAAACGAAATTAATCAGAGGAGGGTTCCTAAAGGATGATTTTGAAAGAGGGAAGCGCAAAAGCAATCAGAAACCCAGGTAGGAAAATGACATGGGTAAATTCACCTAAGTGTTTTTTTGTTTGTTTTTTTTTAAGTTTATTTATTTATTTAGAGAGAGGGTGAGAGCCCGTGAGCAGGAGAGGAGCAGAGAGAGAGAGAGAGAGAGAGAGAGAGAGAGAGAGAATTTCAAGCAGGCCCCACACTAAGTGTAGTGCTTGATCATTCAGGGCTCAATCTCAGGAACCATGAGATCATGACCTGAGCCAAAATCAAGAGTCCCGGTGCTCAACAGATTGAGCCACCCAAATGCCCCCACCCAAGTATTTTTAACCAGAAAGAAAAACACAAAGAAGACAGGACTTACAGTATTTAAATAACTTATTGCTTCGAAGATTTGTTTTGAAAATTTCAAATGAATTAGTATCTACCCCCCTTACACAACCTTACTTCTAATTTTTGTGAGCCTCAACTTAACAAATCCTTTTATTATTTGTTTTTCTAGCTCTTTCTCTTTTCTCTTGCTTGGAAAACAGAGTAGAGACTTTGAGGTGCTTTCATAATGGTAAGAAGCTTCACAGCTGGAGGCAACATTCTCTAGATAAGAGTGGAGTAGAAATCACTTAATATGATTTCTTTATATACAACTTGGTTTTTCTGTCAGGGAGCATGTTTCACATAAAGTTGAATCCACTTTGTTCTCACCCGGAACTGTCAGAATCCCATTCAGAAAGAACTCTGTAAGCATCAGCTGTTTACCCTTGTTTGAGGGGAAAGAAGATCAAGTTAGCACTGTGAGTCCTCACCTTACCATCTCTGTGAGGGTAGAGCAGGGGTCAGAAACTCAGTCACACAAAAGAAACAGGCAAGTGGCTCGTGTGGGTGAGCCAGCTGGGTGGAGACCTTGGGAACTGGAGGGCTGGATGAAAGGTAGCCTTTCCCCGTCTCTTAAGAACAGTGCCAAGCTGACTTGGGTTGCAGATTTTCAGTTTTTAAGAAAAACTGGACAAAGGTAATTTTATGCGAAATCTCCTAATTTTTAATGTCAGTGACTTTTTTTCTTTCTTTCTTTTTTTTTTTTTAATATTGCAAGCCAAGCAAAACACTTGTTCAGAATAAATTCCACCCGAGACAGGCAATGTGTGACCCCTGGAGCTTGAACAATAGTGAACTCTGGTAACTGGCAGGGAGGAAATTGGGCAAAGCGCTGAGGTTAGCTGTGGTTCCTCTGGGTTTTGTCTCCGGTCCCAGTGCACCTCCAGCTCTGCCAGGAAACCCGAAAGCACCGTGGCAGCAGCACCTGCCTGATTCTTTCAGAGCCAAATTTGCTTAAGACGAGAAACATTTGCACAGAAGACAAACAAGCCTTCTTTTTTTTTTTTTTTTTTGAGCGTACTGCTAATTAGTTTGTACTTTTGTTCTCCGTCATTGTAACCCCGAGTATGATTTTCCTTTTTTTACCACACTGGTGCAAACTAAGACATTTCCCAAACTATTAAAAGTTGCTACAGTTAATGTCCAGTAACGTCCAAGATGTCCTTGTAGCCCTCTTCATGTCAGGTGTTTGGGTGAAATTAACAGCAGTAGAAAAGTAAAGCATTAACAGGTGATGAGGAGGGAGGGGCTTTTTCATGTTATAGTTGATAATTTTAATGAGTAATTTCAGGATTTTCTTTAAATAAAAGCAATGTTTATAATGAAATCTTATTGCTAGTTTTAATGATTTTTTTTGAAGTGTATTTTTATTTATTTTGAGCAAAAGATAGCAAGTGGAGGAGGGGCAGAGAGAGAGGAGACAGAATCCCAAGCAGGCTCTCTGCTGTCAGTGCAGAGCCCAGTGCGGGGCTCAAACTCACCAACTGTGAGATCATGACCTGAGCCAAAATCAAGAGTCAGACGCTTAAGTTGTCTGAGCCACCCAGTTGCCCCCTTATTGCTAGTTTTATAAAACTGTTCTCCAATATGTTTAGGATGTCAGTAATCTGGAAGTCACCTTCCGTCAATGTTAAAATACTTGTATAGGAGGTAACAACGACTTCTTCCAACTTTGTTTAATAACAACAATAATGTAATATTGTTATATATTATATTTTATATATATATATAATTTAACAAATATATATTTTAACAAAATATTAACTCTTTTCTTCAGGGAAGTAGTAGAGACTGGGGTAGCAAGTGCTATTAGCAGAAAAATACAATAGAAATTCTTTAAATTATTTCCATAAATAGGTGAATTTCCAAATTAAAACTGCAGAAGCACTAAATTGTAAGCAATTTCCCAGGAATACTTAGAATTCAAACCCCATGAAGACATCACAGACCTTTATGCAGAACATGTACCACCTGTTATGTGAAAGCAATGTCTGCCTTCATCATGTTTACACATTAGCCAGTTTTTAGACTTAGTGTACTCTACAGCCAATGGTATTTTCTTCAGAGCTTAAATCTCCTTAGATATTTTCTCTCTATGTAGCCCACATATTACCCAATGAATTCATGTATCTGAAAAAGCATAAATACACTAGCTAGTTTACAAAGATCAATTTGATATCATTATGATGGATTATTTTCTACAACTTTATTGTTCGTAGTTGCCTTAATTTTTTTTCTATAGTGAAATTATCGTTGCCATTATTCTTGTTTGTTGGTTGGCTGGTGATGACCCATGTAGTATAAACCCAGGCTTCATGCATTCATTCAACAAATACCAACTGAGTATTATGTTGGTATTTGCACTATTCCAGGCATTTGGACTGCCTCAGTGAAAGAAAGCAGACCCAAACTCCTCTATTTGTATGGAAGGGAGACAGACAATAAACTTACACACAGTAAACAAACATATATATAGCGTTCCATGTTAGAAAGTGAGGTATGCACTAGAGAAGAAAAACAGAGTTCAGGGGCAGTGCAGGGGATGGATGCCATGTTCATTAAGCTAACCAACAGTACAGCCATCATTATAGCGAAGACTTACAGGAGGAAATGGCGAGTGAATAGCTCATGCAAAAGCCCCAAGGTGAGAGAATATGTCTGGTAAGCTTGAGAAAGAGAAAGGCAGCCAGTGTAACTGAGGCAGGTAAACCAGAGGGAGAGTATGTAGAAACTCACTCAGAGGTGAAAGTATGGACGTAAGAGGAGATCAGATCATTTAGGATGTTGTAGGCCACTCTGTGGAGCGTGGCTTTTATTCTGTCTGAAGCAGGGAAGTACTTTAGTGCTTTGAGCAGAGGATTGCTGTTTGATGTATGTTTTCATGGGATCATTCTCTTCGATGCTTGGAATAAATCCTAGGAGGTGAGGATACAAGGATAGAAGGAAACCAGGTTGGGCGCTAACTTAGTCATCCCTGCAAGAGATAAGAGGGACAGAAAAGCAGTTAAAATTCCAGAAATAATCTTAGAAGGAGA
Source organism: Prionailurus viverrinus (assembly GCF_022837055.1). Taxonomy (NCBI): domain Eukaryota; kingdom Metazoa; phylum Chordata; class Mammalia; order Carnivora; family Felidae; genus Prionailurus; species Prionailurus viverrinus. The sequence continues at coordinate 60,045,369 of NC_062578.1, read as the reverse complement.
ACAAACTAGATGGCCTGGATGCAGGGTGTGAGACAAAGAGAAGAGTCAAGAATTATTCTAAGATTTTTCATCTGAGCAAACTGAAAGAATGGATTTGATGGATCGGATTTGGAGTGGGGAGGGAAAGGAGTGAAACTGGGGACTAGCTACAGTTAAGGTCCAAAGGTCAAATAGATGGTTAGACCTAGGAGTTGGAAGTTAGGAGTTAGCCATAGCGTCTAGACAGTATTCAAAACGATGAGACTGGCTGAGATAATCTAGGGAGGGAACAGGTGGGAATACACCCAGTATTTGAAATCTGGGCAATGAGGAGACACTCGTGAGAAAAACTGAGGAGGAAGCTGCCTGTGTGGTAGAAGGAAAACAAAAGGAAGTTATCTTAGAAGCCAAGGAAACAAAAATGTATCACGAGGCAGGGGGCAATTGACCTGAGAAGATACTGCTGATCGGTCAAGTAGGAAAATGGTCTCTGGCAGGATGGGCTATATACTTTGTGGGGCCCAGGGCAAATTGAACATGCAGATCCCCTTGTTCAGAGATTTCAGGACAGTGCCATCAGAGTTTTCAATGAAGCTCAGGACCCTGTGCACCTGCACAGCTTGCATATGCCCATGAAGCTGGCCCTGGTCAGCAGCACACTGACAAAAGCAGTTTGGAGCCATGGATGGGAAAGTCTGATGGAGTACTTTTTTTCTTTGACGTTTGTTTATTTTTGAGAGACAGAGCACAAGCAGGAGAGGGGCAGAGAGAGAGGGAGACACAGAATCCAAAGCAGGCTCCAGGCTCTGAGCTGTCAGCACAGGGCCCGATGCAGGGCTTGAACTCATGAACCGTGAGATCATGACCTGAGCCAACGTCGGATGCTTAACCGACTGAGCCACCCAGGCGCCCCTTGATGGAGTACATTTAAGAGATGTTTGGAAAACAGTATACAAAGGATTTGGGGAGCTTTTCGCTATAAAAGGGATTGGAAAAAGGAATGCTGGCTGACAAGAGATGTTGAATCAATCGAAAGTTGTTTTGCTTTAGAATGGGAGAAAGAAAAACATGTCCCTTTGCTAAGGAGGATGATGCAGTAAGGAAGGCTTTATTCGTCTTACCAGAGAGAGGAGAAAACAGCTGGAGTGATGTTCTTTGATAGGTGAATGAGTGGAAGGAGATAGAATCTTATGCCCAAGTGGAGAAGAGGACAGTTCGCATTCATAGTCACAGTTGGCAAAGCAGACTGTGTAGACACAGATGTTGGTACATGTGTGGCTGTGATAGTGGAGTGCCCAAAAGCTCTATTTTTTGACAAAATGTTTTTCCTGTGGCTCTACTGTTCTGCCCATTACCCCATTCAGAACTTCAAAGCATTTCACTCAGAAACAAGGCTGCTTATACACTAAACAAGGCAATATTGTTTCATTATATCCCAATGGCATGTGGATATTTGGATAAAGTCAGAAAACTGTCACATAACTGAAAATGGTATTTGAATCTCACTTTAAAAATTGCTTCTGTAAAAATCTGCCCCAACATACTCATCTTGTTTAGTTCAAAATGTTATTTCTTATTTTCTTAATTCCAAGTTTTCAAAGACACATGGATCTTGTTATGCTAATAAGCAACACCACAGCAAGTATAGCGTTCTTCGTTCTCTTAATACCATTTCCTGAAGATACACCCAATAAGAGGCAGGTTTTTACCAGGTTTTCCTTATGACTGCGATTGATTTTTTTTGAGTGAATTAGTTCATGTGTGCCGAATACTGATTCCGGACTCAGAACTGTGCACGAGCAGTATAAAAGACACAAAAGAGTTCAAATTTGCTGCATACTCTTGATTATACCACAAAGGTACAGTCGATTAAGATATAAGGTTGCTTAGTTACAAGTTTTTTTTTTTTTCCATTTGGGGCATTTTCTGAACCTTTCCTTATTACATTTCATTTCATTCATTTTAGTACCCTTGACAAAAAGTCTTCCCATTATCTTAATAAAATTTTGTTGAAATTTGTTGAAATTCTCTGTTATTCCCGCTATGACTTTTAAATATAGCTAATATGTTCACAGGAAAGGCTTTAGTATTTGGTAACGGTTCAATTTACAGTGTTAACTTCTAAGAAAGCACTTAAAGAATGGTATCTTACCTTAGATACCTAATAAAGTAAAAAATCAAAACTTGAAAACTGAAGTAAAGTGGACTTCAGTGACCCACAGACGTTTTAAAGAATGAAAGTTGGGGGCACCTGGGTGGCTCAGTTGGTTAAGTGTCCGACTTCGGCTCATGTCATGATCTTGCGGTTCGTGAGTTTGAGCCCCGCGTTGGGCTCTGTGCTGACAGCTCAGAGCCTGGAGCCTGTTTTGGATTCTGTGTCTCCCTCTCTCTGACCCTCTCCTGTTCATGCTCTGTCTCTCTCTGTCTCAAAAATAAATAAACGTTAAAAAAAATTAAAAAAAAAAGGAATGAAAGTTGTTTGGTTTTTCCTATATTGTTCTTTAACTTGTAATCCGGTAATCAGCCAATACTATTTTTACTTATTTTATTTATTTATTTATTTAGAGAGAGAGAGAGAGAGAGCAGGTGCACAGTGGGTGGGGGTGGGGAGACAAAGGAAAGAGAGAGAATCCCCAACGGGCCCTGGTACTGTCAGCGTGGAGCCCCATGAGGGGCTGCAACTCACATCCTGTGAGATCGTGACCTGAACCGAAGTCGAACGCTTAACCAACTGAGCCACCCAGGCACCCCAGTCAATACTCTTTCCTCAGTGAGTGTTCTTTGCCAGCACCAGCTGTCTTTGCTCTGTAATCCAGGCCTCACATTTCCTACATGCATGCAAACGTTAAGGTAAGGCCAGTTACCTCATGGGCAGTAGTGAATGTTTACCATCACTGAGAATCATGGAGTAGATTGCCTGATACACTTACATTACTGGCCAATGATGGCAACTGAGACTTCAGTATTCTCAAATGCAGTGGAAACTCTTCTTTCTGAATTGGTGCTAGCTGGCCCTCATTTCCTGGACACTCTCATATTTGAAGACTGCAATTAAACTCTTCTTGGTATCTTTGGTTGAAGTTGTCCACGGCAAATAGCAGGGGGGAGCCTTTCTCACTTCATGCCTATGCATCCTCCGCCATCTATTCTCCTTCCAGACCCTGTTCCCTCATTAGCATCTTATTGTCCAGAAGGAAATGGATTGTCATTTGCTTTTGAGGACGTTAGATTTTTCCTTGCCGTTTTCAAAATGATTTCATGAAACTAAAATTTGGTATAACTTCCAGGTGCATTTCCTTTGATTCAAATCTATGGGCTTAACACCTTAACAAACTGAGTAGACATATTTGCATTTCAATAACCTGAGTATAAAGATGAACACATCATTTTAACAAGGCCCTCTCCAGAATGTCTCTTTCCCAGACCGTGCTCGCATGTGAGCAAGTGTTGAAGCTACTAAAACTTCCTCCTTTTAGCTTTCTTGCCCCAACCACTTTAACCTCAAAAACAAACTCTCAAGTGTTTTATAATTAACAAGAATTGTTCTTTTTAAGACAAACACCACTATGCGGCTCTGTTGATAGTTAAACTCAATTATAGAATGCTCTTTTACATAGAAATCCATTTTTAATATTTTTAAAGGTATCAACACCAAGAGAAAAGAGTACTGCCTGTTGACACACACAACTGTTCACAATGATTTTTGACAACTAATTATTTTAAAGTAGACTAAGGAAATATAACTCAACATTTTATAAACATTAATATATTAGATTGTGTTTTAAAAAAATTCTTTGGAAGGAAGACATGAGAGATGACAGCAACAACTAATTTAAAAGTTGTTTTAACATGCTGACTTCTATTTCAGGGACAATTTTCATGGAATTCTTGGAAAAATTTTATAAACAGTTGCCATTATATAAAAACTTGAGGTACTAATAATTAATGTTTAGGATCCAATCAGCCATCAAAGAGATTCTTCATTTTCCTTTTTAAACTGTGTTTTTCCCATTTATTCATGTTTGTTTATGGACTATGTTTATCAATAGAAATAAATATATGTTAATACTTCGGCAAGTTGGTTAACATATAATCAACCATCTACCACTTACCCACCGTGCAAAGTTTATAAAAGCAGACCACCAGGGCAATCTATATACCATCTTTCGGTAAGCTAGAGAGCCAAGGCTGGCTGGCTCTTCAGGTGCCCTATGCAGATTCCTCCATGCAAAGAATTGAGCTCTGCACTTTCTAGGCACCTGTTAATTTTCTATTTCCCATGATACATAAATCAAGTTGGCCTTATCCACAAACATTTCTAGAAATTCTGTTGGTTATAGGTAACATCCTTACAGATGGGATCCTTAGGGAGGGTGTTCCATCATAATGGGTTTGGTGGAAAATAAAACTAGATCATTATTTATATTTTTACATTGTCAGAACATAACTCTCAAAATGTTATGAACAGCAAAAACATCGTTCTCACAGGGAGAGTGAGCACATGCAAAAGTTCTAATTAACTCCTTAACAAAGAAACCAGCAATAGGACAAAGCTGGTTCAAAAAAGGATATGAAAGACAAAAAGAAAGAACGCTGGAATAAGATGACTAAATTACATGCAACATGGTTCATGTCTTGTTGGGCAATAATGATCATAACCTCTCAGACTGCCTTCATCATTGGATACGAAAATCATTGTGACTGATCCATTTTCCATAAGGTAACTTTATAGAGAAGTAAAATAGTTATAATAAATAATTATATTCTCTGGGAGAGTAAACGACAACAAACTTTTTAGATCACGCTTGGTATGACCTTGAAAGGTGAAGCAGTTATTTTTGCCTTATTTCCCAATTTGGTTATTTTTTTCTTAACAAATACAGAAGCATCTGGAAAAAATTTAAAGACATTTGCATCTTTCCATAGTATAAAGTTTTCAAAAATGGAAGTTACTTCTCCCTGTGAGTTGTGTTATGAATTAGTTATATAAAACAACAGAAGTGTACTTTTTGTAAAAAGTGATTTGATTTGATTTTCCCGACTTATAACTCGAATCAAATTCACCACATTCAAGATTACTGAAGAAAGATCCCTACTTCTAGCTTCTGACCAATTATAAGAAATTCCTTAAGGAAAAAAAAAACCCATGAGAACATAAAAACTCGGGTATTCTAAGCATATTTAAGGGGAAACATAAATAGGTATTTTTTAACATTTTGAAGTGAGTGGTATCTCATGGAAGCATCACAGAAGACTAAAATTCAGACAAAAGCTTTCTGCTCTCAATATTTTATAAATCACTATCACTTCCTTCTTTTCCAAAGCATTGCAGGGTGTACCAAAAATGCCTCTTTGGGCAGAAGATACTCTCAATTTTTCTCTTGGGAAATCAAAATGATTCTCCCACCCACTACTAGTTATACTTCTCTTTGCTACTCTAGCCATTGTTTTTTAAATAATGAGATGATGTTACAGATACCAATTGCAGACAATTTCTTCTCCAGCTACTTGCCCATCGCCTGTTTAAAACTTTTTATATCTACCAGAAGAGGGCAGGGAAGGGAAAAGGAGGTAAAATATATTTGAATGACTATTGCTTGATTGGAAAAGACAGAGCTCATTTATTCCTTGTTCTTAGTTCCTCACATTGTATCTAGTAATATTGGGCATTCAATAGGCATTCTTTTGGATAAAAAGGAATCACTTGGTAATGACTCTGAAAATGTCTACTAGAGGAAAAAGTTTTAACATCAACAACAGCAAAAGTAACATTTGGAGAATATTTTGAAATGCGAAGTCTTTGGAACTGTTTTCCTTTCTTTAATACCTACTGAAACTATTTTTTTTTAATTTTTTTAACGTTTTTTTATTTATTTTTGGGACAGAGAGAGACAGAGCATGAACGGGGTAGGGGCACAGAGAGAGGGAGACACAGAATCGGAAACAGGCTCCAGGCTCCGAGCCATCAGCCCAGAGCCTGACGTGGGGCTCGAACTCACGGACCGCGAGATCGTGACCTGGCTGAAGTCGGACGCTCAACGACTGCGCCACCCAGGCGCCCCCCTACTGAAACTTTTTAAACGTAGTAGTCACTAAATACTTACTGATTAAATTATGAAGGGTCAAGGTTTGGATGTACATAAGCAAGGACCAGGAATGCAGGGAACAATCTGTTACCAAAATGTACACATGAGAAACTGCCAAACCCAAGTTTAATCTTGACTTACTCATTTGTGGACCTCACAGATGAGCTACATCAGAATCAAAGAAGTTCTCTAATGTGCTTCTACCAACTTTTCTTTCTTTTTTTTTTTTTTTTGAGGCCATAGGAATGAAAAAAAAAAGTCTCCCTGAGATTTGTCTGGAGTCTGGAGGTGGGTGGCATCATCTGGGCCAAGGGGTACGTTATAGACAAACTTCCACTGGGGAAAATGTGGTGGTGTCAGTTTTTTAACATAGTAATTTCATAGTTCTTCCATCCAACATTTATTCGGGTTTGTTAAAAAACATTGCTTGTATTAGGGTAGCTATACATCCTGTCCTCTAATTTACTGTGTCAGTAGCTAACACCCTCGTAATAAACACCTGAGAGCCATCTGAGTTAGCTCCCTTTTCTTCACACTTGAATTCAATCTTTGAACAAGACCTGCTCATTTTACCTGCTGTGCAGTCTTCTACTCTGTCACCTACTCTCTGCATCTCTGCCCCTGTTGAGGCATCTTTCTTCTGGTTCAAGGTCATAGCCTCCTACATGGATACAGTTTCCACACGGTTGCCAGGTGAACTCCGCAAAATGCAAAGCTGACCTTGTTATTCCCCTACTTTAAGACCTTCGTGCTTCCTGCTTAGTTTACGGAATAAAACACAAGGGTTTTTGCATCGTAAAGCCTTCAGTGCCTGGCCCCCATTGGTCTTGACAGCTCATCACATGTTACTCCCTGGCAAAAACACAGGTTCTAATTTCACGAACACATCAAGGGCTTTTTAGGTCCGCATCATTGCTTGTAATGTTGCCTCCGGTAGGAGGGCGCTTCCCACATTTATTTGCCTATCTTTCTCATTACTGAACTGTCAAGACTCAGATCAGAAATTACCTCTAGCATAACTTCCCTGAACAGGGTGCTGAAAATTTCCCTCCTCTGGACTTCCTGGCACATGCCCCTCTTTTCACTCACATCATGCTGGTAGGCTGCCTCGCTCCACGAGAGCCACATTTGAAATGTGGCTGAGTGTATGACTGAGCAATTGGTTACTTTATTTGTATTTTATTAAATTAAGTAACCATATGTGGCTAGTGCTGTTGTGCAGGACAGTGCAGCCCAAGACCCTTCCTAAAAGGGGCTTCATGCTATGGTGCTCTTCTGTAGGGAAAATAATCTCAGAAACTTCGTATCTTTTCTCGCCTTTTGTTTCCATGATAAAAAGCTGAGTAATTAATTATGGGAATGCTATGTGTATTAATGCTATAAGCATCAAAAGCGTCATTAAAAAAAAAGGACTTCGTTTTTACTAATTTTTTTAATAATTTATTTTGGCAACTATGCTGAAGTGACTTTATATTATAATAATAAGCCCCTGCCTCTGAGGCAGCTGAACCGTGCTTTTCTCCATGGGCCTTTTTAACCACTGTGAAAAATTGATTACACTTCATTTGATCTCAGGTTTACAGTATCAGAGTATTTATGTATTTCTGGACATTATTGGTGGTTTTCTAAAACAAGGAGAAAGCAAAAGCTGTGAATAATTTTCAAACTTCAACCTTAATTTCAATATTTTTAAATTTAACTGACAAGGTAATTATCCCAGAAATTGTCCTAACTCAATGATTTGTGAAACTATGATTGTCCCATTAAAATGACAGAGTACTCAATCAGGAGAGAAAAATGGTTCTCTGAGGTTTGGCCCTATTAAACCGGTTCTTTATGCTATTATCCACTTCTCCTTTTGAATACAAGCAGCTGTGTGTTTCCGTGTGCATGAGGAAAAGTGTCACAGCCAGAAGATGGCTAATGTTAACGCGAGCAGTGAAGCAGAGGGTTAAGAGTGCAGATTCTGCGGGCAGATTGCCTGATCAGAATCCCACAGGGGCCACGTCACACTGGTGGTATGATGGAACCGGTTCAGTTGGCCACTCTCCACCCCAGTTTCTTCATCTATAAACAGGGACAATGACTTGATCTGTCATGCCGATCTGGACTGCGCTACAGTAAAACCCCTCATGTCTGAATTTTATCGAGCGACAAAAGATTATTTTTTGCTAATACTACATGCTCATCACAGGTCAGCTGGGGCGTCTATTCCACATCACGCTTATGCAAGGACCCAGGTAGATACAGCGGTCACTGTCTGGAATATTGCCAGTCACCATACCAGAGGGGAAAGAGCTCAGGAAGGTTGTCTCTGGCAAGTGCACTCACCTAGAAATGACCCACTTCACTTCCCCTCATAAATCATTGGCCAGATGCGGCTTCGAGGCCAATAGTGCAATCTTACCACATGCACAAGGAGGCTGAAATGTGCAGCGACAAGGCACTAATGATTACCACAATAATTATACCTATCTCATACACTAAAAAGTTACTTTACACAAATTACCTAGAACGGGACCTGAAGTAAGTTATTATGCACTAATGAAGAGCAAATGCGTGAAGTGTGAAATTAGAGGATTCCAATTTCATGTCAAACTACATGATTTTAGAACTCCAAGTCTGCTAAAACCAGCCAATCTGAGGGCGGAAAAGATAATAGTGAGGTAACCCAGAGGGTTAATACTTCACTTCCACCAAGTATGATCTATTTTAGAAAGATACTTTGATTATAATTCCTTCATGCAAAAGAATCATCATTTATTTGTTCATTTGTACGTACAACAAGCACATGACAGCACTGTGCTAAGTGCCGAGGATATGGTGTGAACAATAAAGAAATGGTTTCTGCCCTCATGGGAGATTGGATGTTAAATGTATAACATACAAATACTCAAGATTGTGATAAGTGCTACCGAGAATTTCTGTATTGACAATGGAATTAATAAGTTTTTAAGAATTTTATAAATCTTTAAAGCGTGCATTATATTTACTCCTCTATCATAGGTACATTTAGGTATTAAACATAAATCCTATGGTCAGTACAGGTCAGGACCTGTACTAGGCATCAGAAATGAAGAGATTAGTAAGGCATGATCATTTCCTCAAGGAGTTCACAGTCTCCCTTGGAAACTTCCATATAAAGAAATAATCTTAATATGACACAATATATACCATGATTGAGATATACTGAGTACCTAGGACAAGGATGTATTACATACTGGGATAATGAACATGAGAAACAGCTTCTGGGAGGAGCATATACCCGAAATCAGGTTTGATGTATCATTAGGAATTAACTAGACAAAATGATGAAAACCATTCTAAGTGGAACATGTGCAGAGGAATGAACTTGGAGATAAATACCGTATAGATGAGGAATGACAAGTAGTTCACAATGCTTGGAGGGAGGAAGTGATAAGCAGTCAGTCTGGAGATCCTGCTAGGTCAGGTCAAGGAGTATCTACTGCTGTGCTGAGTTTGGGTCTTATGCCGAAGGTCATCAAGATAAAGGAGTTTAATAAAAGAGTATGAATAAGATTTGCATTTTACATGGGTGCCTGTAATAGGTAGTATGGCTTGAAGGAGGTTGAGATGGGAAGAAGACAGACCAGTTAAGAATCTGTTGCAACCATGACCAAGTGGAATTTATTTCAAGAATGTAAGGGTGATTCAACATACAAAAATAAGTCAATATAATACAGTACATCAATAAAGAGCAAAAATTATATCATCATCTGGGTAGATATAGAAAAAGCATTTGAAAATATTTAGCACCTCTTCATGATAAAAACACTGAATAAACTAGGAAGATTGGGAACTCTGTTAGCCTAATACATTAAAAAAAAAAAAACCCACAGCATCATACTAAATAGTGAAAGAAGACACAATGCTTTCCCCTAACATCAGGAACAAGACAAGACTGTCTACTCTTCCTATTTCTATTCAACATTGTACTGTATGTCCAGTTTAGGTCAGTTAGGCAAGAAAACAAAATTAGGAGCATCCAGATTGGAAAGGAAAACGTGAAACTATCTATATTTCCAGATGACATGATCTGGTGCATAAAACAAATCCTAATGACTCCACTAAAAACTTTTATTTTTATAAAACAATAATAAATAATAAAATAATTAAAAATAATAATTATATTAGCACTAATAAATAAGTCCAACAAAGTTATGAAACAACATATAAAAAATAAAGAATATTTCTATATAGTAGCAGTGAATTACCTGAAAAAGAATTAAAAACAAAAACTATTTTACTTAAAATAGCATAGCATCAGAAAGAATAAAATACTTTATTTTTAAGGAGACCGAAATAGGGGCGCCTGGGTGGCTCAGTAATTTAAGTGTCTGACTTCAGCTCAGGTCATGATCTCATGGTTTGTGAGTTAAAGCCCCACCTCGGGCTCTGTGCTGACATCGCGGAGTCTGGAGCCTGCTTTAGATGCTGTGTCTCCCTCTCTCTCTGCTCCTCCCCCACTCATGCTCTGTCTCTGTCTCTCTCAAAAAAATAAAAATAAAATATTAGAAGACCCAAATAAATGGAAAACTACCCCATATTTGTAGACTGAAAGAGAATAAATTATTAAGAGGCAGTACTTCCCAATTTGTTTTACAGATTCAGTACAACCTCTATCAAAATTCAGGGTGACTTATGTGCAAAAATTGACAAGCTACTCCTAAAATTCATATGAAAATTCAATGCATCCAGAACAGCCAAAACAATTATGAAAAAGAAAAACAAAGTTGGAGGATTTAAACTTTCCATTTTCAATACTCACTATAAGGCTACAGAAATCAAGACAGCGAGGTACTGCCATAAGGACAGATAAATGACTTGAAGCAATAAAACTTAGAGTCCAAAAATAAACCCTTGCATTTATGATTAACTGATTTTCAACAGAAGTACCAACACATAAATGAAGGCAATAATAGTCTTTGCAACAAATGGTTCTGGAATAATCATATGTCTACATGCAAAAAGAAAAAAAATGTTGAAATACAGACCATTCACAAAAATTAACTCAAAATATATTCAAAACCTAAATTTAAAAGCTAAAACTATCAGAGGAAAACTTAGGTATAAATTTTTATGATTTTGGGATTAGCTAATGTTTTCTAGATATGATACCAAAAGCACAAGCAACCAAAGAAAAAATAGATTAAATGAACAGAGTGATAATTCTGAAACCTTCAAGAAGCCTTGCAGCTGTACAACTAAGGTCCCTCAAGGAGAGGAAAATGAGAGAGAAAAAATATTAAGGAAATAACATGTGAAATATTTTCAAATTTGATGAAAACTATAAACCTATATATTCAAGAAGCTCAATGAATTCAAAACACAAAATACATGAAGAAAACTACACAAAGGCACATCATACCGAAATTACTTGAAATACTAATAACAGAAAAAAACATTAAAAATAGATATAGATAAAAGGCAAAATATGTACAATTCCAAAGATAAGAATGACAATTAGACTTCTTGAAAACAACATGAGCAGGAGAGAGTAGAGCAACAGCTTTAAAATAATGAGAAAAAAAACCATTGTCACCTAGAATTCTACACTCAGTGAAATTGTCTTTCAAAAAAACAAAAGTGAAGTGAACACTTTTTCAGACATAAAAGATAAAAGAATTCATCTCTAGCAGACTGCTCTACAAGAAATAGAAGAAATCTAGGTGGAAGGAGATGATAACAGGTGGGGATCTGGATCTACATAAGCCATGAAGGATTCTGGGAATGGTGAACATGTGACAAAAAGCAAATTCATGGTGGTTGTGACTCAGAGTCTTAGGAAGGAGTTGGACAGAGATATTACAATGGAATTTGAGGAAATTTGGAGGGTGATAGATACATTCCTTATCTTTATTATGGAGCTTGGTTTTACGGGAGAATAATTTGCCAACACTTAACAATTTATACACTTTCATTTTGTGCTGTTTATTGTATGCCAGTTATGGAACAATAAATCAGTTAAGTAAAGAAAAAAAATTTGAGTTGCCAGAGAAATATTCAAGTAGATCAGATTAAGACTAGGTTCACTTGTTGGAGAGAAGAGCCTGCAACTCAGGGGGAGAACTAGATTTACAGTTATTTGAGTTCAAATAACCTTTGAATTCAACGAGAGCATCACGTTTGCAAGCCTCGGTTGTGTATTCAGTCAGCCTGAACTTGACTCAGTCAGACTGAACTGACTGGGTTTGCTACTTACTAGCCATGCAACTTAAAAACAAAACAAAACAAAACAACTCTTCCTGCTTCACTGTAAATGGCAGAATGATAATACCAACATCACGAATTAATTACATTAAGTTCTCAATAAATGTTACAAGAACAGCACAGTCTTGGGAGTGAATTAGTGTTCACACAGAAGTCATGCATTAGAGTATTGTTTCATAGCCCTTTTTCTTTTCATTATTGATGCTCTAAGGAGACTTTTTGAAGAATTTTTCCTAATCCTTGCCACCTCATGAAACTTTAACACCACAATTATAACGTATATCTATTTCTCTACTGTGGTCTTTGGAGGGGCATGGCCATAATTGTTTTCATCCCCCAAGAATCAATTTTCACTCCGTGGGAGACAATATTGTGACTCCCCACCCCAAGTTGTGGGTGAATGGATTCTTGGAAGACACAGATTAGATCATCACACAGGATGAAGAGTAGACTATAAATGGCATAGGGGTATGACTGAATTCATCAGATGTTTTCTAAATAGGCCCAAACTGTGGAATAATTAAACAAACTCAGCACTGTAAAATAAATGGTACCATTATCAGTTTTTAAGTTTTAAATGTTATTTATTTCGAGATAGAGAGAGAGTGTGCATGCAAGCAAGGGAGGGGCAGAGAGAGAGAGAGAGAGAGAGAGAAAGAATCCCAAGCAGGCTCCATGAGATCATGACCTGAGCTGAAATTAAGAATCGGATGTTTAACTGAGCCATCCAGGCACCCTAAATGGTACCATTATTGACCGATACATACATATATAGATATATTTACATTGTACTGATGATCTTTAAGTATATTTTAAGATCATGTGTGAAACAGTCAAGACAGTGCCTGAAGACACTCTCAGAGGTGATTTGGGGTGACACAAAGACAATAAGAAACCCTTCTCCCAGCACAGCATTACTGAATTTTCTCCCTGTTTCAGCCCCCTCCAACACCAACACTGAACAAAATTTCTCAACAAATTCTTATGGGTATTTATTGTGTGTGAAAATTAAGACATCTCAGTTTTTCACTTCTATAAATAATGTAATGAATATCTGTGTATACAAAATCTGTATACGTGCAAAACTATATCCATTTCAATGGTAGTAAAGTCTTTAACAAATTTCTAGTTAAAGTTACCACATGAAAAAATGATAACCATTCTTTTTCACAGAATCAATTGGTACGTAGGCAGTTTTGTGATATCCCACATTTTTCAGCAAATATAATAGGCTTACATGATGGATGAAGTTGATTGAAAGAAACAGACTTCCAGTTATAAGATAAACAAGTCCTGGGAGTATAATGTACATCATGGTGACTACAGTTAACAACAAGGTATTGTATATTTGAAAGTTGCTAAGAGAGTAGATCTAAATTTTTTCATCACAAGAAAAAAATGTTGTAACTATTGGTGGTGATGGTTGTTAATTAAACTTAATTTGGTAATCATTTAGCAAAGTATACATATATCAAACCCTTATGTTGTGTAAATAAAACTAATATTTGTATGCCAATTATAGCTCAATTAAAAAAAAACAAAATAAGCTTTGCTTTTTCTTTTCTTATTTGTTAAATTACCATCTTTGTTCTATTTTTTTTTTTAATACAGTGAGAAAAATTTTGGTTATTCTGCTTGGAGACCAGGAAACGGATCAAAAAATTTTTCATATTACATTCTGTGGTAAATGTGCATTCTGCTGTCATGGTCTGGTGGCAGCAAACTATAAATGATATATGGATATGAAAACACCTGCCGCTTATGTACAGAATGTCTCCATAAAGCTCTTCTTACTGCAGACAGATAGACGTTGGGATATCTTACACTGATACAAGGACCTTTTATTAGAAAAAGCTTGAATTCCTAGCAATCTGCAGATGTAGAAAGATCACATGTACCCACCTCTGAGTAGCTGGGCAGGGGAATATCTTTTGCTTTACAATGGAAGAAGAGGAAGGTGGGACCAGGAGAAAACCTAAAGAACAAGCTAATCACTTGCTCCACCTCCCCTAAGAGTTTTAATCAATTGCAAAAAAAAAAAAAAAAAAAAAAAAAAGCACATGAGCCAAACCTTGGTTAAGTGTCAGTTTCATCATCCAAAGTACTAAGTACTAAATTCACTGTTAATCCTGTGTGGGAGGATACTGGCTTAGTTCCTAAAAGGAAATGAGGCTATTAGCTTCCCCTTGAATTAAAAATCACCTGCACAAATAAAAGACTTACCTGAATTACCTGCCCAGCCAGAGGAGGAGATGCTAGAACAGAGATGGTAGAGACCTGGATAAGTGAAAAAAAAGGCCATTCCTGTTTTGTCTAGTACAGTGGTTCTCAAAGTGGATCCAAGGACCACAGCATCAACATCACTTGGAAACCTGTTACAAAGGCAAACTCTTGGACCCTATCCCAAACCACTGAATCAAAAAATTCTGGGGATAGGGCACAAAAATCTGTTTTATTAAGCCCTCCAAATGATTCTGGAACCCATCAAAATTTGAGTGACACTGGTCTACATATGGAGAATAGAAAGAAAAGACCCACGTGGTCTCTGGGACAGAAAGCCAATCCTGCTTCCTATCCCAGAGGAAAAGTTACCCACACCTGGGACTTGGCACATGACTATCAGGTTCTCACCAATCAGGTGAACTTCCTTCACTTAACTGAAAAAGAGTGGGAAGGAGCTCACTTCTCCAGAGGTTAAAGTAGAAAGCTGAAAAAAGGGAAATTACTGTAACGGGGAAGAAATTGGCTCTTATATCTGAACTTAAAGTAAAGCCAAACACCTGTTCACCAATGAAACATGAATGACTAAAGGGGGTCCACTGTTGTATAGATGTGTCTTTCTCTTCTGGTCACTTTGACAAGGATTCTGAAAGATGCCTAAATCTTTTTTTTTTTTTTTTTTTGATAAAACTCTATTATGTGTTTTGTTTTGTTTTGTTTTGTTTTAAACCAGGGCTATCTCCTATAGTCTCTTCTTAAATTTTTTTAAATGTTTATTTATTTCTGAGAGAGAGAGAGAGAGTGTCAGCTGGGGAAGGGGCAGAAAGAGGGAGACACAGAATCCAAATCAGGCTCCAGGCTCTGAGCTGTCAGCACAGAGCCTGAGGCCAGGCTTGAACTCAAGAGCTGTAAGATCATGACCTGAGCCTAAGTCTGCTGTTTATCCAACTGAGTCACCCAGGTGCCCTGCCTATAGTCCCTTCAAAATCTTGCTCACATACAAAAAAAAAAAAAAAAAAAAAAAAAAATTAGGTCACAAAGTCTTTACAGTTTAGTATAAAGGTTATTTCCTGTGTCAGTGAGTATGAATGAAAGAAGGGAAGGAAAGAAGGAAGGGAGAAACAGGAAGGAAGGAAGGAAGGAAGGGAGGAAGGAAGGAGAAGAAAGAAAGGAGAACAAAAGGAGAAAGAAAGAAAGAAAGAGAAGAAAGAAAGAGAAAGAAAGAAAGAAAAAAGAAAGAAAGGGACAAAGGAAGGAAGAGGAAGGAAAGAAGGAAGAGGAAGAAAAGAAGGAAAGAAGAAAAAAAGAAAAAAGAAAGAAAGAATACCCATTCTAAAAACACAGAAACCAGGAGGCAGGAATAAGAAAAGACAATAGCCTTAATAAAGAAATATATACAGAAATTTTTAAAGACAACCATTTTAAGCCAATTTTTGCACATCACTTTTCTATCAAATATTCAACTAGTAGTTTCTTGATAGAATGAATAAGGTTCATTCTGTGGTGAAAGATAAGTTATTAAAGAACTTAAGAAAAAATTGGAGGCAAGTAAACTGTGAATTTAAAATTGAGTAACATCCAAACATAATGTTTATAAGGATCTTCCATTTTTAAGATTTTTAAACTTAATTAAATTTAATTAATTTAATTTAATTTTTGAGAGAAAGAGAGGGAGTGTGAACAGGAGAGGGGTGGAGGGAACTAGAGAGAGAATCCCAAGCAGGCTCTGTGCCCACCATGGAGCCCCACGCAGGGCTCGATCCCAAGTGTCCCAATATTTTTTTTTTATTTTTAGGCAATCTCTACACCCAGTGTGGGACTCAAACTTACAACCCTGAGATCAAGAGTTACATACTCTACTGACTGAGCCAGCCAGGCGCCCAAAGGTAATTTTTTTTAACACAAGGTTTTTATTCATTAGATGATTATAGGGTGTGTGTGTGTGTGTGTGTGTGTGTGTGAAGGAAGAGAGAGGGGGTGAGGGGGAGAGAGAGAGAAGATGCTCAAATAAGTTTGAAAAAATACTCATTTAAGCAAACCTAAAGAGTTTCCTCCTTCCTTTTCTGCACAGCTCCTCAGGGGCTTTAGGTAAATAAGCTAATGTGCTTTTTAAGTGTCTACGTATGATATGCAGCATTTCTCAAACTTGTTTCACTATGAAATCCTTATTTCTCTACACAATTACCATCTTAATCAGATCCAACTTAGAAAATGGTGCCCATCTTTGCTGTCTTAGTAGGTATTTATGTCTTTTCAGATTAGTTTATATCAATGTGGAAACTTTATTATTTCCCTGATCATTTGAATTCCCAACTGGTTAATATAATTAAGTATAAATTTTGCACAATCTATCTATCTGTTATCACATCTGAATGTTTCAGCCTTACTTATAGCTTTTTGGTTTTAGATTGTATGAAATTGATTTTACATTCCAGTTCAGCACATATTTATTAAATACATACAATAGGTCCTGAATTTCAAATGGAGATAAGTATAGGTAGATGAAATACAATAATGAAACACATTTCTTAGGAGTTACAACATGGGTAAACCATATCTAGATGCAGAACCAGTGCTGAAAAGTCAATACCATGTGGGGAAAAAAAACATTTTATTTGAAATTTCACCATCTATTCTTGAAGTAGTATAATATTTGTTTAATATGAAGCATTTTCCTTTTTCTCTGTACTTCTTTTTACTTCATCCCCTTTAAGTGAGGAGGTCTTTGAGGCAATAGTGGGATTCGTGGGATCTGGAGCCCACAGCCAAGAAAGAATTTTTCAAGGTGTCTTTGGTGCAAAAAGGTGATTTTATTGAAGCACGGGGACAGGACCCGTGGGCAGGAAGAGCTGCTCTGGACCATGAGGAGAGATTGGTTTTATACTATGGGGTGGGGGATGAGCTAGAGTCCAAGGGAAGTTTCCAGTGGGATTTTCATATACTAAAGAAGACTCATAGGATACTGGAGGCCTAGCTATTGTCAAGCTAAGGTTGTTCGCACACCCTCCCCCCCACTGCTAGCAAAGCATTAACATTAAGACGGTAAGGAGTTCCTGGAGAAAAGGTTTACTCTGCCAGCCTCAAGTATTTGTCAGTGGGCTGCAGGTTATAAGGAAATTTAGTTATATCTGCCATTTCCTTCTGCTTTTGTTTCCCACATCACTATGGAGTGGTGATGGAGACTTAGGTCCTGCAGAACTATGAGCTCTATCAGTTAACCATTTGTTTTTCCCCTTTCCTTTGTTCTTGGGCAGCCAGGAGTGCCTGAGGAATATACCCCACTGGGGGTGAGGGGCAGTGTCTGTGGCCTGTCAGCTTGCCTTATGCTCCCTCATCACGAACACATAGTAACCTCATTGCCTCAGGGAAGGAAAGCAGTATATCAGAAAGTAGAAAAAAGGGTATCTTCAGGGCTCTCGGTTTACAAATGTGTCAATTCATTAAGAAGACTTTGCTTGATGCCTATGAAGCAAGCAAAAGATGAATTATTTTGCCTGGATGGAGCAGAGATATTTAGAGGAAAACACCAGAGGAACCTGGAGGGAGGAATCCTGTACTTGGGAGCCCAGCAGAGTCCAGGGCTGTGGTAAGACCTCAGAAGGGCTTGGTGGTGTGGAATGTCTGAGTAATGAGCCATTTAAACAGCTCAGATATTTTCATGCTCTAGCAGGGCTGGAAGGTAGCAGGATTATTTCAGGGCCATCAAGACATAACTTCAAAGACTGGTGATTTGTAGATCCTAGAACCTTGAGACTTCTCCCTGTCAAATGCCTTGGCACTATGTAAAAGCTCCAAAACCTAGAAGCAGAAACCCCAAAATAACTATCTACTATACCAACAAGATGGGAGTTCATATTAGATTGTCATTTAAAAAAAGGATTTTGGGGCGCCTGGGTGGCTCAGTCGGTTGAGCATCTGACTTTGGCTCAGGTCATGATCTCGCAGTTGATGAGTTCAAGCCCTGCTTTGTGCTCTGTGCTGATGGCTCGGAGCCTGGAGCCTGCCTCGATTCTGTGTCTCCCTCTCTCTCTGCCCCTCCCCAGGTCATGCTCTGTCTCTCTCTGTCTCAAAAATTAATAAAAATTTAAAAAAAAAGGATTTTGTCTGAATTTGTAGACTGAAATTCATAACTGCTATGCTTGATAGGAATTGCCTTCTTGGTACCAGAGCAATTTAATTTTATTCAATAGGCAAGATTTAATGGCTAAAATAAAATGCTACCATTCCCCCTATAGTCTATAAAAGTTTTAAAAAATAAATATTAAGACAGTAAGGAAAGAAACTTTTAACTATTGTATCATGTTTCAAATGCAGATTATCTTCTCTGCTACTTCTGGGAGGTTAAGGGTAGAAAAAAATCTCATTTGAAAGAAGTCATGGAAGTCAACACAGAAAGCTTATGAAGAGGAAAAGCAATGTGGCTGGGCCCCAAAATCATAGTTCTTAGTCTCTCAAGCTGCTTCCTTTGTCCTACTTCAAATGTAAGATATATGGCATGAAAGAGAAGATAGAAGCAAAAATGTGAGCTTGTCATCACGGTTCATCATAGCTCATAATTTCCTTGATTAAATCATTTTCTAAATTGATTCAAGTTTACTCATGCCTGTAAGGAGCTTTTAACAGAGTCCACCTCCATCCCCAAATTTCATTCTCAACCCCATTGGGAATTCTTCACACAGAGAAGGAGACAAAGACAAGGAGAGAATCAGAAACTCTTCTAAACATTGACATTGTTTAATGGAAAATAACCAAACATTCTTTTTAACAATGGTTTTCAGGTCTGGCTGCATATGAAAATCAGTGGGGATTAAAAAAAATACCACTCCTGTTATTCCTCATACTAGGTGTGGCCATGTGCCTGCATCAACAGAATAAAAATCTATGGCAGAGATTGCTGGTTGGCTCTTTATATACATCCTCCCTTCTTTGTGTACATACCAATGGCTTTAAGGAGCTGGGCACTGTTTTAGACACCAAAAATATGCAAGAGAACAAAGCAACTAAAAATTTCTGCCTTCCTGGGGCTTCTATTATAGTAGAAACAAAAAGATAAATAAATTAGCAAAATATAAAATATGTTAGATGGTAAGAAAAGCTGTGAAGGAAATAGAGGATTTATTTACTTTTATAACTTTATAGATTTTATTTTTTTTTAAATTTTTTTAATGTTTATTTACTTTTGAGAGAGAGAGAGAGAGAGACAGAGCACGAGTTGAGGAGGGGTAGAGAGAGAGAGGGAGACATAGAATCTGAAGCAGGCTCCAGGCTCTGAGCTGTCAGCACAGAGTTAGACGCGGGGCTCAAACTCACGAACCGTGAGATCATGACCTGAACCGAAGTCGAATGCTTAACCAACTGAGCCACCCAGGCGCCCCGATAACTTTATAGATTTTAGATGTAAAAATATTGAGTAAGAAACCCAACAAAGGCAGGCGGATTTGGTGTGTAAACAGGTTAAATAACTGAACTTACCAGCATAAGCCTGTTATCAAAGTCTTGTAGATGCCCTTTAAAATGTCAACCAGGTAAAGTAGTTGAAGTCTATGGAATGCAGATGTTGCTTATAATGTAGCGCCTTAGATGGCAGCATCTGTAGGAAAGTGTGACACAACTGCTCTCAATCTTGGCTTATTATTTAGGCTTAGCTTCTCAAAAGGAAACTTTCTGATTTCCTAGCATATATGGATTGAAGAAAAATCACTGCAAGTTATTCAAGTAGAAACATGAATGTAGTCTCGCCATTGGTCAGGTCCTGGGTGGTTGGTGAGGGCAGTGAAATGGAAAGATGTGTTGAGGTAATGGCCCCAAACTATTGGTTAGGCTGGGCCCTGAAGGGAATGGCCTGTGGTCCAATGGGGAGGGAAAAGTTCAGAGCCCATTGGCATTGTTTTAATTGCCTAAGGGAACAGAGGTGCCAGTGTTTCTATGTAATAACCATTCTTGACATCAGATTGATCCAGGGATGCCCATTCAAGTTGCAATTTAACCCTGGAGAAAGTGGAGATCAGAGCCCCAGACAAAAGGGTTGAGATCTGATCAGGACTTTATGATGTCAGCAGCCTTTGATCCTGTCCAAAAATCCACTTCCCTGTCAAGGGGAAGTGCATGGATTGAGAAGGCATGTCAGGTAGGAGGCACACAGAACGATTACCTATATCCTTCCCACTCAGTGGTACTGAAAAGTATTTCTTTAACTCACATTCCTTAAACGCCTGTAGGCACCAAGTACTGGGCTAGGTATAAGAAAACAATAAGGATGAAATATTTAGTTCCCACTGTCATGAAGCTTCATGGGGAAAGACAGGCAAATAAATTGGCAATTACCATCTCTTGTGTTGAAGGCAGGTCAGTGAGAAGGCCAAGGTTTTTTTCTTTTTGTTTGTTTGTTTAAGTTTTATTATTTATTTACTTTGAGAGAGAGAGTGCCAGCAGAGGAGGGACAGTGAGAGAGGGAGAGAGAGAATCCCAAGCAGGCTCTGCACCAGTAGCTTGGAGCCCAACGTGGGGCTCAAACCCACAAACTGTGAGATCATGACCTGAGCTGAAACTACGAGTTGCATACTCAACCATCTGACAAAACAGGCACCCCTATAAAGGGCAATCTTTTAAAACAAAAGTAAATAAATATTATTGACAAAGAGAACAAGACCTACTGAAGATAGACTGGAGTATGCAGTGGTATTAATCAATAGGGCAAGTGGTATATATCATGTCTATCACAGTCCACAGTAAGCTCTGCTTCACCCGTCTTTACTCTGGAGCCCAGGCTGACCAAGGCAAGTCACATGGCAACGCCCACGTTCTATTTCTTCTCCTGCTTTTTCTGCTTCTTCTCTTTCTTATTTTTCTACCTACCTTATGTTCTGCCTCACCTCTGGAGTTACCTTTCTAGAACATTAATCTATTCATCAATTTCCTCCTTAAAATCCTTTGAGCCAGAACTTCACCTGAAGATAAATCCTCAATTCGTAAAGAAGGTATTTAAAACTGTTCATGATCTCACCATCCTGCTCAATTCCCCCCGTCTGGTGGTTCTTGAATAAAAAATTCACACTCCAGTAATACCCAACATCTTCCTCTTCTCCAGTGTTCAAAGCTGTCTTTGCTTTGCAACCTTTTCATCCTCGCTTGAAACTCTGATGTGCTCACATGCTTGTGTTCTCTCTCTGAAGCCCCTTGCCTGCTCATGCTCTCTCTCTCTCTCAAAATAAATAAGAAACTTAAAGAAAAATATATCCCTTTATAATCTTTATATACTTGTTTTTAAAATGTTTAAATAATGTAGGCATTAATAAAATTTAAAAAATGAAAGTTTACTTTACCTCTTCTCTAGACACCCACTTTGCTCTCTAGAGGTGATCACTGAAAGCATGCTTTCACATATACTTGTAAATGTATTTACATATGTGTAATACACAAGTAATTACAAACATAGATTTGAATCATAGTATAATATGCATCTAAGTATCTGCATTTCCTTTTTCCATTTAATAATATGTCTTAGAGATAGTCAAATATTGAAACATACAGCTTTTCCTTATTGTCTTAAATCTTTGCATAGTATTGCATGATGAAAATTTATCATAATTGAACTACTACTCTACTGATAGACATTAGCTTGATTCCAGTTATTCTGCTTAATAAGCAATACATAATGAACATTCTTTTGTGCTTTTATGTACACCTGCAAATATTTCTCTAGGTTAGAATCCTAGAAATAGAATTATTGGGTCAAGGAGGAAGCACATTTTAAATTTTCATAAATATTGCCAATTTGCCCTTCAGAAAGTCTATTCCAATCTATATTCTCATCAATAGTGTATAAGAGTCAGAACTTTTTTTTTACTTTAACATTTTCATTTAACATTTCTCTCTATTCTCTTTGCCCAAAGGCTCAGATTTTTTCTTTCCCGTCATCTTGAATCAGGGGTTTGGGTGGGGTGTGTGTGAGTGTGTATGTATGTGAAAAATGGTTGGATGGCACAGAGTTGGAAAATTTCAAACAATCCTCATTTTCTTGCCTTGCATTATTTGTAAAGATAATGTTTCTCGTCATTTTTTGTTAAAAATTGTAGTATTATTTGCCAGTACCTCATTATAAAATCCTTTGCTATAATGGGGGTCATTATGTCCTTAATTTACTACCCACTCATATTTTATATCTCTTCAAGAATATTATGGAGATTTTCATATGGAGTACGTAGCTATTCATGTACTATTGAATACAGCACTCCTCTTCTATAGCAGAAGGTCAAATCTTTGAGAGATATATTCATAGAGTTCCAGTCAGGCTGAATCCATTTTGATATCTGAGAGATAGGAAACAGATTAAGCTCAGTCATTGTGAAACTCTACTAATATGCAGAAAGTCTGTAATGAAGATTCTATCTGGTTCTAAAGATGAAAATTTAATTAGAATTTTACTAAATTGACTTTCAACTGCAAACTATTCGTTGTTCAAACTTATTAGCAATAGACTTCCAGGGTTCTAAACTGGGTTATCTCCTTCCTCAAAAGAGTTCCTCTAAGCCAATGGTTTCCCCAACCACCTAACTCCTCCTGACTGGGTGGTTTAAGGATTGCCTCTCAAGACTGGATTTCATAATGGGTGACAATGGGTTAATCTGAGTTTCAGGTTTTGCCACTCTTCCTTTATCACACGTAACCTAGGTTTAACTTGGGCTAAAAAAAAGACATCTTGCTCTTTGAACTATATTTATTCAGCCAAGTACTTTCATGCTCAATTGAAACACCAAGAGAAACCGTATTATCCCAGTGTACAAAACTGAGCAGTTATTGTTAACAGCTTCTCTGTTGTGTCATATGTATGCTTCTGTACCTTTTGCTTTCCCATGCCTCATGGATTTTTCAGAGCCTGACACTACAGATGGTTTGGAGATTATGTCTAACCACCAACTGATCTATCCAGACTGTTCCTATTTTTTAAATGGTTAACTGAGACCGGTGTAAGCGTCTCATTTATCAGTCTTTTCTTGGTGAAGGGTAATTTTTCCTCTATTTTCAAAATAATCTCTATTCATTTGGTTGTCAAGTAGTCCTCCCTGACTATGGGCAAATGGGTTATTTATTGCCAGCTAGCTTTCTCTTTGCACAGGAAATCACTGGGAAGGTAGGTTGGAAGCTGAGTCACATCATCCTTGGGATCATTAGAGACAGAGTAATATTTTGTGGCTGTCAGCCTTTAGGCTTCTAGCATGGTAGAGGGGTCATCCTTCGGGGAGAACATAATGATCCCAGAATGTTGGCTGACAGGGTCCTGATCTGTGCTTTTATTATGTTCAATTTATCAGTCTCTTTGGAAAGAATTGACCATTGGACTCTTTTAAAACATTTGAAATCTTTGGATAAAAGCTCCGAGACAGGTTCTTCCTACTTCCATTAATTTCATAATCAATGATGTCAATTTGTCACTATTAATAATGTTTCCACAACCACTTTCCCCAGGCCTTCCTGAACTTAAAAGCTTCTAGATAAACTCCTCCTCCTCTTCTTCCTTCTCTTCCCCCCCCCCCATCTTAGTTTTCCCCGTATTGCTGACTATATTCCAATTTACTTCACCTTTTCCCTGGCCATCAAAACTTTTTTTATGCTCTTGTAAGACATCACAGTATAGTTTGCAATACCCAGTCTAAGATGAAATTTTGGAAGCTGACAACCTGAATTATGAATGTCTGTTTTTAACTTTTTACATTTTACCCATGTGGTTAAGTTTTAGCTTTTTGGATTTTCTCACAAAAGTGATATATGGAAGCTTGTTTTTCAATTGATTGAGAAATTCTTTTTATGATATTCCAAGTCTCTCCAATCCTATTTGTGTGTTCTCTCTTGCACCTTATTAAAGTAAAACAAAACATAAGCACTTTTTTATATTTTTACATCTGAATAAGAATGTCATTATTTATTAAAAGTTTTGAATCTTAAAAGATGGCTAAATGTGATATAAAATATGGTAGTGGTTACTTGTAGTCTGGCATCAGCCCACTTGGATTGGAATCCCACATCTGTTTGGTAACTTTGGGCAAATTACTTCACTGAGATTTGGTTTCCTTATGCATAAATAATACTATTAAATTTAATATAGTGCATCGACATAGTAAGAACCTGACACCTTTTACCTATGATAATGATCGATAATAGTAATATAATAGCAATGATATATAAAATAATATAATGCTACTACTGTAAAAAGGTTCTAGCCAGTAGCATATATCTCCTAAGTTCCTTTAGCTAGGTCTGCCTCTAGGATGTGTATAGGAGCCAGCTTGCAGATCACAAGGAGCCAAGAAGCCACACTGAATTGTATGTAAACAGCCCCCTTAGGACAAGATATAGCTGGGTGTTGAGTAGGTAGGTAGTTTAGGAGGGGGAAATGGGAATACCAAGGTGTTAGGTGAGGAAGGGAAAGGAGACTGGCTAGCTGGGAGTATGAGAGGAGCAAGGGAGAAACTGAAACAGATGTGTACTTGCAATTAGGAATTCAGGAAAAGAAATAAGATAAAAGGAATCCAATTTCTAAACAGAGAGACTGGGAAACAGGAAAAGGTTTTCTGCACCAGATAAAGATAAACTCAGATGTGGGCTGAACCCAATGAAGGCTCTGGGATATCTTGCTCATGAGACTTGCTTGGACTTGTAGCAGAAATCAACATTTTATTTCCTCGGAAAAAAAAAAGTCCAAAAGCAACTAGAATTAAATATTTTACTGAAGAATTTGTAAAAAGACCAAGGAAGCCTTACGTCACTTAGCACACAATAATTCACTCGAAAATTCTTCCCAGTCTGTTTTTCTCCCAAAGTCACATCTCAGCCTCGATCTCTTCTGACCTTCCTCCTCTTTATACCCACAGCCTCATTACTTCTGACCCTCTAATCCCCGTCACTATTGAATCTGCCATCTCACTGGTATTGTAAAAACCACCTAACTGACCTCCTGGGTTCCATGCTGTCCCACTAGTGTCCATTCTCAACCTAAGAACTGTAGTAATCCTTTTAAAACTTAAATTATGTCTGTGGCTCAGTTGATTAAGCATCCAACTTCTTATTTTGGTTCAAGTCATGACCTCACTGTTCATGGGATGGAGCCCTGTGTTGGGCTCTGCACAGATAGTGCAGGACCTGCTGAGGATTCTCTCTCTCCCTCTCTCTGTGTCCTTTCCCCACTCATGTCTGCTTACTTGCACATGCATTCTGTCTCAAAATAAATAAATAAACTAAAAAAAAAAAAACTTAAATGATGTCAATACTTGCTCAAAATCTTCTGATAACCTCCCATCTCATTCAAAATAAATCCAAATTCCCTACCAAGACAGCAGCCTACAATATGGCCCTCCATGATTCTTGTCTCCTGGTATGTATGTCCCTATGTAGTTTCCTCCCCCACTGAATAGTGCTGACCTATGCAATCAATAGGACATTGTAGAAATAACACCGTGTGACTTCTGAGAGCAAGCAATAAAAGACACAGTAGTTTATGCCTCCTACCTTCTCTCGCTGAGAAAGCTGGCTGCCATGTTGTGAGGACACTCAAGCATCCCTATGTAGAGGTACACCTGGACAGGAACTGAGGCCTCCTGACAATAGCCAGCAATGCTACCAGGCATGTGAATGAGACAATCTTCAGATGACTGTAGCCCTAGCAGATATTTCTCTGCAACTTTCCAAGAGAACCCGAGACAGAGCACCCAGCTAAATGACTACTGGATTTTTGACCCATAGAATGTTTGTGAAATAATACATATTTAATGTGTTCAGCTGCTAATTTTGGGGATACTTGGTTATGCAGCAATAGACAATGAATACATGTACCATCACCAAAAGGACCCCCTTGCTATGACCTCCCTATTACTTCACTGGCTTTGTCTCTTGCTAATCTGCCTATTTGCTCAACCTGCTCCGGCCACATCAACATTTTCTTTAAAACAGTATGCTTGTGCCTCAGGCTGATAGCCCTTGCCAACTTCTTGCCCATTCCAGGTTTTTGTTCAAATATGACCCTTTCGGTGCTTTCTTTGACCCCTAAAACTCGTCTCCCACTTTTCTATTTTGTTTTCCTCTACACCATTTATCAACACTTGACATATGGTATATTTTACTTTTTTGTTTTTTATCTCGATCCATTATAATGTAAGTCTGTAAAGGCAGAGGTAGTTGTAGTTGTTTTGTTTGTTTGTTGTTGTTTACTGATATCTCTTTAGCACTTAGCAAATATTGAATGGTTAATAAATACTTATTAGGTAAATTAATGTCTTCTGGGTTTTTATTGTCTATTTCCATTTGCTTGTAAATTGCTTAAAATCAGGGACTACATCTTATTTATATTTCTTCAGCTATATGGTGACATATGTGATAACATCCATTTACATAAGTGGAAAAAGTGGTTTGAGTTATTTTCGAAGCTTATACCACACGGAATCTTTTTAAAAGTTAAATATGAGGGGCGCCTGGCTCAGTTGGTTAAGCATCCTATCTAAGCTCAGGTCATGATCTTGGGGTTCATGAGTTCGAGCCCCACATGGGGCTCTGTGCTGACAGCTCAGATCCTGGAGCCTGCTTCAGATTCTGTCTCTATTTCTCTCTGCCCCTTGCCTGCGTGCACTCTGTCTGTCTGTCTCTCTCAAAAATAAATAAACATTAAAAAAAATTTAGAAGTTAAATATGAGCTTAAAAATGTATGTATTTAAAATTACTTTGAGTCTGTGATCTCATGTAATTAGCAAAGATTACTTAAAAACAATTAAATAGCACAAAAATTGAATTTAAAAATGGTGAGATAAACCTATTATGTAGTTTTAAAGCCAATTGCTTTTAGACTCAATAATAATTAGACATAAAATTAATTTCATTGTATTCTAATCACCCTTGAGAATTTTCTCTTCATTTGAACAGGTTGTATCTACCAATTTGCAAATGAAACTGCTTTTGTAAATTGGCAAACTAGCATCCATTAGAAAAATATGTTTTTTGACAAATACTTTCAACATTGAGAAAATTTGCAATTACATAACCATTGTTCCTATACTTATATTTTTGTATTTAAATAGTTTTATAGAAAACAAGCTGAATTATATATGTTCAATACTTCGTACATGATTTTCCAGTCATTGCTAAATTGTAAATTTCATGGGGGGAAAACAAATCAGTGATAAATGAAATCTACCAATCACCTGTTAATTTCTTTTTTTAAATGCATATTTATTTACTTATTTTGAGAGGGGTGGGGCAGAGATGGAGAGGGAGAGAAACTGAAGTAGGCTCCACACTCAGTGGGAGCCTGACACAAGTCTCAATCTTACAACCATGAGATCATGACCTGAACCAAAATCAAGAGTTGGATACTTAACCAACTGAGTCAGCAGGCATTCCATGTCTATCACTTTCTAATGTCAATTTTTAAAAGATAAAAACTATTTTTTCATAGAGAGAAGCTATATCAGGTTTGAACAAGTCCTGGTATATTAAAAAGTTCAGTTGACTTATCTAAAGTCAAGTATGTAATTAGGGGCAGAAACACAGCCACAATTCAGCTGTCTAACTCCTGGTTAATTATTTTGCTCACTATCCTATTCTGCTTTCTAAAGCATTTGGGAGTGTTGTATAATGGGTATTTCTCCTCTGGGAGTTGAGCATGCTAAACAAACCCATTACTAAGGAAGTCACGGGGGAGGAAGAGACGGATATGGGAGGAAGAAAATTGTGCATATACTTGAGCTAAAATCTGTAATGTTAAAATGCAGGATTCCTAAGTTGCTAACTGTCATTCATATTCAAACACAACTTGGGGCTAGAAGTAGGAGATGGAGGTTGGTCAATAGGGGAGGTTTTCCTATTTAGTCCAGGGGATGATAAGTGGTGTGAAATGCCCAAGAAATGCTGGGAAGGATGGGGTAAGTGTATAGCACTATCTAAAATTTTGTATTATTATTATATTAGAAAATAATAGATATATTCCTCATGAGAATTCACAGGGAATTATGCAGGAAACACAATGCTTTGGTTTTTACTAAGTTTATTCACTCAGGGTTTTGGAACCAGATTTTGAATACTTTCACTGTTGAGTATGATGTTACCTGTGGTTTTGTCATATATAGCCTTTATTATGTTGAGGTATGTTCCTTCTATGCCTCATTTGTTGAGAGTTTTTATCATCAAAGCATGTGGAATTTTGTCAAATGCTTTTTCTAAATCTGTTAAATGATCATGTGATTGTTGTCTTTCATTCCATTGATGCGGTGGTGTATCACATTTATTGATTTGCATTAAGTGGAACCATCCTTTTATTTCAGAGATAAATCCCACTTGATTGTGGACTAGAGCTGGTGGTATACACACACTCAGTTGTGGAGACCACCTGCAGGTGTCTATGTAGTGATAAAGGAAATTTTCAGCTTTTAATGTCTGTAGGCCTTGCTCCTGGGCTCCCAGGGAAGCTATACTTTAACATTTACCAAGGTCAAAATGACTCGGCAAAACCTCAAAGCATGGGTTCTATTTCTGCCCCAAGCACACATTGTACATCTGTTTTGTTAAAGAAAACAACCAAAAAGGAGCCTTCTGAACACAAAAGATAAGAAAAAGAAACTTCCCTGGTTCCCACAAGATTAAAGTCATACATATACTAGAAACTTAAGGTCTCCAACTTTCTGAAATGTTGTGTACTAGTTTGTAACTTTTTTTTTTTAACATTTTATTTATTTTTGGGACAGAGAGAGACAGAGCATGAACGGGGGAGGGGCAGAGAGAGAGGGAGACACAGAATCGGAAGCAGGCTCCAGGCTCCGAGCCATCAGCCCAGAGCCTGACGCGGGGCTCGAACTCACGGACCGCGAGATCGTGACCTGGCTGAAGTCGGACGCTCAACCGACTGCGCCACCCAGGCGCCCCAGTTTGTAACTTTTTATGTAAAAATTGTATGTAACCCTACACTAAATGTTCCCTTAGCAGAGCACTCTCTTCTCTGTGAAGATTGTGTATCCCAGGCAGGTGTCCTAACTTGAGCTTGAATAAAACTGTCTTCCTTTTTTTAAAAGAGATTCTAAAGGGTTTATTCACTTTGCCTCACAGTGGTGAGGAGGAGGATCAGCAGCTAGGGCCAACGTCAACTTTGGATACACTCGCAGCTATAGGAGACCTGGCTATCTGGGTGCACTCCTTTGGCCACCGCGTCTCACCACCCACGCATGCATGGCACTGAGGGCTGGAGACAAGGCTCCCGGCCTCTGGGGGTAGTTACAGAGCTAGAGGGGCTGCATGGAGGTGAGCCACAGGTTAGCTGTGGGTGTCTTGGCTGTTGGGGTGCACTCTATGACTACACACACACAGCTATGGCCATCCAGGTCAGGAATTGGCAGAGGGCATCACACTCACACACACACACACACACACACACACACCCGCTATGGAGGTCCAGGTCAGGAGTTGGCGCCGCGCGTGCAGCCCACAGCTGGAGAGGCTAGTCCTGAGCATGCGCGCGGTGGTGGAGGTCAGACAGGGGGTCAAGCCTGGTATTTTGCACTCGCGCAGCCACAGAGGCCTGAGATGGCTCCCTGCGGACTCCGGGCTGGGCGTGAGGGCAGCGGAGCCAGTGGCGGCTGGTGTCTGCGAGCTTGAAAACCTGTGGGGTGAAACCAGGTGAAGTCTGCACGCGGTCGCTGGTTGGCTTCTTCAGAAGGGAAAGCTGCTGGGCTTCTCAGCGGAGCAGGTAACTGTGAATCTGGGTCGCGCCCACTGTGTGGCTGATATTGGTCGCCTCTGAACTTCTTTCCTGTTCCTAGCTGTCGATGTAGGTCTCAGCTTTGCCGGTCTCTGGTTGGGGTGAAACCCAAAAAGGTCCTTTACGTAGGGCCTGAATGGCTTCGGAAGCACGTCTGTCACTTGCTCTCCCTTCCTGGAGACGGAATCTCCAGCTGGGAATTTCTCTCTTTTCGCCAGGCAGTGCTGGGTATCGGGAATGAGGCCAGTAAAATGAAACTGTTCTTCCATTCCTTTTTGGGTGGTTATACTCAGGTTTGTTCTTACGCTGTGTTGTTGGAGTTTATTCAAAGTCGAGCAATCTCAGAGCTGTTTTTGTTCACGTATAGCTAGCTAATCGTTGATCTTCATAGGGGGATAGAGGCTGGAGTCCCCAAGCTGCTGTCTTGGTGATGTCTTCTTGAGTTCAAGTTTGTTAAATCATCATGCTCTTTGTTTTGTAAATGGAGAAAATGCCCAATTAAAATTTTCTTTATTCCACCGATTAAGTTCACTATACATTCAGTATAGAATCATACTTGGAAAAGGCTTCAAATAATCATCAACATAGTCTAACTCCTATTACTGGACAAAAATCACCTTACTTTGAAATATGTGTAAATATGTGTCTAAAATCTCAGGACTTGATTTTAAAACCAATGTGTATGCCTGGTTGAGCAACCCATATGTGTAGTGGAGTTGATTATCCTTGACCATTGGGGCATGAGAGCTCTGGGTGAATGCTTCCCCCTTCCATTCCCTAAGTGAACAGTGCTGAGATGCATTTCACAAGGCTCCACTGAGGGTACCATGGATTAAGCACCACTGGCCCACTTGATAATACATACTTGAATTGTTGTACAGATAATGTACTCTCTTTGGAATAGTTTACCTCTGAAAAGTTTTGTATTTTGACATTTTTTTGCCTGTTAAATTTAATTATTTTGATAACTACTCTTAGATATTTAACGTAAAGACTTTTCTTTCCTAATTTATAAGGGCTCATTTCTTAAGAAAAGATGTTTAAAAACATGGATCCAAGTATCTCAACATGATATATATTAAAAAATCATGGGTATTCCAAAACCTAGTATCTGGGGGGAAATTTGATACATGTATGTATAATTGTATAGTATATGACAAAACCTTGATAAGCAAGTGCAACTAATTTTATTTTTAATAATCATCTGTCCTTTAGAGTTGGCATAAACTTTTACATTTTATTTGATCAATACTACCACATTACAGAGATTCTTGTCTGCTTTCTTATATTGCTTCAAAAAATTTTAATAAATCGTTCTTATGCCTTTCAGAAGATGAATAGATTTCATTAACACCATCCTTTTTGTAAAATAATAGTCTTAAAATTATTCTTAAAGCCACATTTAAAAAGGCTTAACGGTTTAGGAGAAATATAGTTTCATCTTTGATTTTAAAATTAAATTTTGAAAAGGTATTCACTATACTTGTCCAAAAGTTCATTCACCTAATCATCCCATACTCTACTTTGATCGCAACATAAAAATGACAAGGAAGCAAGATGAGTTTTGGTCACTTTAAGAAGGTACAGTCTGGGGTGAGTAGATTCAGGCTATTATCTCACAATTTCCATAGTTATAAGTACTGGTTTTGTGATGCCTTCTAGCCAGGATTGTCAGATAAACTACAGTACAGATTCTTAAATTTGAATTTCCGATAAACAATAATATTTTTAGTATAAGTATGTAATTGTTTATCGGAAATTCAAACTTAACTAAGCACTGTGTATTTTTATTTGTTAGACCTTGCAATCCTTCCTTCGTGTGATCGAGAAAATAGTTATTTTAATTGAGTACATTTTTTAAATATGCCACCATGGATGTAACGGACCATGAGGTGGGAAGTCTTCCATAAGAAACAGGTAAAATAAAGGCTTGATAGTCACAGAATTTGTAGTGAATAAATATTGTGACTTCAACCACATTTAGCTTCAGTAGTTGTAGTTCTAAGACAGAAAATTAATGTGCAAAGTTATCACAATTTATAAATGAGACTTTCCCCCCTGGATTTGATAGGTTAGCATCCATTTGAACAAAATAGGGTGTTGGGGTGAGAGAGAAGTTGAATTCAATAAAGCAGTTGCATCTGTTAGAACTCAGATGTGAATTTGCCTTATAATCAGTTTCATCAGTATAGGTATTGTCAATGTAGTTATCAAGGTTACAAATGACGGTTTAAATGAACACCTACTGCAATACCATACAGTGTATAGGTTCTCCTTATCATTAATTTCATGTAATCAGAAGAATTTCAACATGTGGCTAGAACGGTTACTGACTTGCCCGAAGCTCTTAGTCAGAAATCCCAGAAATCTTCTGGGAAGTCTCTCTTCTCGTCATTTTTTTTTTTTTTTGATAGAAAATTATTCTCCCTTCAACTAGTGGAATTTAGCACTCTTTTCTGAACTGAAACTAACGAAGGCTCCACTTCCCCACTTGTAATTCAGATCTGAGAGTAATGAAAGTATTTGCAAATATTTAGCACCTGCACCTCAAGTCTTTCATCTTCAAAAATCTTATTTTTATTTAAGAGTAGAGTGTATGACCAAGAACAACAGTTTACAGTGCTCACTTGATTAAACAAAAACATTCATGGAATTCGAGTGGTTCCATCTGAAATAGACAGTTTAGACTGATGCAGTGTGGAAAGGATGTGGAATCACAGAAGAATTAATGTGAAGTATATGATTTGGCGCTGGGAAGGCCTTGTGAATACCATCAATTTGAGATTTTTAAAAAGTATCTAAATGTGTTTACACAGCTGGATATTCAGTTTCAGCTTGATCTCTTTTCTTCATGTGTCCAGGTTATTTACAAATGTGTTTCCCTCTGCTTTTTCCTTTATGCATTTTATTTTCCAAGTTTGTATTTTAAAAGCTCAGATAGCAACACAATATTGTGAAATATTTTGTGGAGTTTTGTTGTTGCTATATTATCACTATTAGGGGAGACATCTGGAACGTAAACATTTTTTAACACAATCTTACAGTTTATCTAATTAAAGAAAATACTAATTAGTTTTATAAAACACATTTGTGTGTGATTTTTTTGTACTTTGGGTTACTGTTGACAATATCCAAATTTTAGCAATATTCTGAAATAAGCAACTCTATTTAATAGTTATGTTTTTCTCTCTGAATATTCTTGATTTTTGCCAGAATTCTTTAAACTTAATCTAAAGACAGTGCGATGTAAGGGATGGAAAATGTGATGTGAATTTTAAAGATCTCTGTCCTTGTCCCAGGCCCAATTCTTGGCTGTTTGATTTAGAGAAGTTATTTAACCTTTCCATGCCCCAGATTTCTCTCTTGTGAAATGGAGTGTTATTTTTCAACTGCCTTCTTCATTTAGTATCAGGAGGCCTAATGAGATAATGTGCCAGAATCGTTATCCTGAATCATCTTTTTTGGGAGAACGTGAGCTCACAGGCACAAAGGCCAATCCATGGGAGCTGGATGGAGGCCTTTCTCCTCCATCTAGTTACATGTAGATTGAGAACCTGCTGAAACTATTCTTGGCCACAAAATCCACAAGGGCATACATATATCCAGGACAGGGAAGGGCAAAGCTCTGAGAAATCCAAGAATGGAAGGTGGTAAAATATAGCAAAAGAAAAATGATTAGAAATCCACAAGACCTGTGCTAAAATATGTTACAAGCTACAGCAATTTGTGTTTTTGTTCATGAGTAAGTTTGTTAGAACAATGCCTGGCACATAGCTGAAGCTCAATAAATATTTCACAGATGAAGAAATTTCTATGAATTTACTTCTCTGATGCACTAAAATTCTTCCTATAATTAACCTTTATGGGAGTTTCTTCCTTTGTGCTTGAGAGGGGTCTTGGCTTGCAAAGTAGCGAAATGCAGTATTTTTTTTACACCAGACTTTTTGGTGCAGTTGTCTTCTAATCATTAGTTGGTGTTTGTCTTTTCCAGCATATTTCACGTCTACCTTATGATTGAGATGGTTTCTGTATA
Organism: Prionailurus viverrinus; assembly: GCF_022837055.1. NCBI lineage: Eukaryota > Metazoa > Chordata > Mammalia > Carnivora > Felidae > Prionailurus > Prionailurus viverrinus. Next base: position 60,011,090 of record NC_062578.1, on the reverse strand, counting down.
TTGTTGTTTTACCTCATTCCTTAGGAGATTTTCCCACTTACATAGAGTGAGAAATTCCACTTCAACAAATCTGTTAGCAGGCAGGCAAATAGAATACATTGCAGCTGGAGCTGGATCTTTCCCCTTACCTGAGAATAAATCTGCCTAAAAGGTGACCTTGGCAGAGCTGGAGGCAATGTCTCTGTTTTGGTCCCTCAGGGAGCGTGTATTCCCTGGCACAAAGGGGAAAATCAGACTGTCTCAGTCTTCTAAATGAGATGAGTGCGTTTTTCCTCTACACTAGTGGTTCCCAATCTGTTTTGGCTTGAGGCCCACCATGGTTCCTGCTTCCTGCAGTGTACTTTTACTAGAATTCCCATGACAGCTGCTGCTCTAGCTTAAAAAAAAAAAAGTCCTCTCTCCTAAAGAAAACCTTAGTTAATAAATGTGTAAACTTTCCTTTGCTTAAACCCATGTGTCTGGCTGATGATCACATCATCTTTTCCAGATGATAGCAATTTCAGTGACTTCACAGCCTCCCATGCATCCCTGCACCCCTAGGGTCCATTTCCATGCACTATCATGAAATGTAACTCCACTTTTCTATGCCAATTTTGCAAGTTCATTTTTCCTTGAGATTTGTATATGGCATATCTGGCAGCCAATAAAGGACAAAATGACAAATTATGGGTCAAAGACTTCTGTTTCTGGCATTATGGAGATGTAGCTATTCAGAGAAACACCTCTCAGTAACGTACACCTAAAAAACGCTGGATTAAATATTAAATCTTATTAAAAGCATGGCTGAACTAGCAGTAGGGTAAAGGAAATCCTCAGTGGCCAGAAATGTTTAAGTCCAGATGTGTAAGCAAGTGCTAGATTTGGCACTTGTCTGCGAGCAGCTCTAATTACTGATAATCTAGAGTGAGTTGTAAAAGGCATATATTAGTGGAGGACAGGAAACGAAGCTGAGGGCCCACATAGAGTGGGAGATAGGAAGGCAAATCCTGTATAAAATTTGGACCCCAAAGAATGGCCTATTTTTAAGGAACAAAAACGCTTACACAGCACAAGGCTGAAGCATACTTATCTATGCCAATCTTGCCTCTTGGTGGGAGCAGGGGAAAAAGATCTTTGAAGATTCTTAACCATAAGTTTGCATGCACACAGATTTGCAGCTGGAGCTTACACTGCTTTGTGACCCTGCCTCCCTCAAAAAAAAAAAAAAAAAGCTGAAAATTAGCTTAAAGTGCTCCTATGTTGATGGTGGACATTTAACAGCAGGTATAAATCAGGTGTGGACAATCAGAACTAACCGTTGACCATAACCCAGGATGCCTACCCCATAGAGCAGACATTGTGGAAGGAATTGAGGGTCCCAGTGGGGGCATCGGGATAGCAGGTAGAGGAGACCTGAGACTCAGGAGTCTCAAGGCCGGAACTGTTCACCAGTTGGCATTCCCATATTCAGTTATAATAATTGATGGAGACTTGGCAAATCACTCCGACGTTCTGAGTCTTAGTTTCCTTCTCTTTTCTGGCCTGCCTACCTCACAGAGTTATATAAAATAATGTCTGTGAAAACACTTTGTGGAGAAAAAAAAAACAAGTACCAGTCAATGAAGGTAGGGCTTTTACACAGTTTCGCTTCAGTATACCAGGTAATGCTTTATGGTCTGAAATAATTTAGTTAGTTCCTCAAAGTGCCTAAAGTGGAGGTTTCATATGATTTTCTCATCTGAGTTTTCTATTGGATGAATAGTGCTTGCTGTTAAAGGAAATGTGGTGAAAGATGGTCAGTAAAGTATGCTTTGGGGAGAAATTTCACAAAAGCATAACTCTCTTCTTGGAACAAAGCTCTCACAAGTACTTAAAAATGGGGATGAGTGTTGGAGGTGTTAATCAGGAAGATGACAAGCATAATGGGGACAGTCTGGGGGGAGGGCATTACTGAAGGGGTGCCAATATCTGTGGAGCTGCTGTAAGGGCCACAGGGAATACTGCTGAAAGGGGTGGTGAATTGGGTGGGTGGGCAGAAACTGGGCTCCTCTTCTCTGAAAAAGAAGCAAAGAGATCAAAGGGAAAAGGTTAAAGCCCATTAAAAGAAGAGATATTAAGGAAATGTTAAACATTAAACCAACAAACAAAAGATCCCAAACTTGCCTACTGAATGTATATTGAACACCACCTTTGGTATTAAGGGCTTCAAAGAGAAAGCCTCTTCTTTAAACTGGTAACCCTTTGTTTCCTTTTGCTGCTGAAAAGTAGAATCTGGGTCATAAATGGGGGTTGTCCAGGGTGAGGAATTAAGCAGCCAGTGACTGGGTGGGGGTCAATCCAAGGAAGGCCTCCACCAGTGTACAAACAAGGTACACGATGACATAGGTCATCCAGTGAACCAACTCTCCCTCCTAGCACGGGCTTGCATGCTCCAGAATTTCCAAGTAGGTGTGTCCTGAGGAAGCAGTGGAGTTGGAAGGATGAGGTGTAGGAAGGAAATAGTGCCAGAGAACTTGTCTTGAAAAATGCTTTCAAGTAACAAAGGCTAGATTTCTATTTAGATTTCATGTCGTAGCTGATAAAAAAAAATTACACTTGATTGTAATCCTGAGAAACTCAGTTGTCTGTATTCAAGGATATTGAAGAGGGCTGGTTGAAATTATGACAGAGCTTAAGATCTGCTCCAACCTTTTGCCACCCCTTTGTGCCCCCATAGTCAGAGAAGCTGGAAAGGGAAAGAGGGACACCTTTTGTGTCCCTGACTAAACTAGGGTTATTTCTCTCCATAGGTCTATTTTCTTACATTGGGTTTCTTTCCTTCTTTTCAGATTCCCTTTCTTGGAACTTCTATAGTCTCATCTCTGTTCCTCAAATTCAGAAAACCTGTAACCATGACCACTCCCCTACCCAAATATTTCAAAAATATTAGAGTGAGATATGAACCAAGGAAATATGGTGAGACTAACTTGCCTTCCTCTTGTACAATGTGTAGGGAATACTCCTTTAGGGGCCTTAACACCTGGATTTGAGTTTTAGCTCTGCTGTTTATGAGCTATGTAGCCTGAGGCCCATCATGTGACCACATTGGGTCTTAATTCTTTTCAGCTATTAAATAAGGGCTCGGGCTTTAATAATTGACCCAATTGTCCCCTTTCTCCTAAGCATTTTGAGACTCAATTAGGGGCAGTATTTTCTTTTGTACTTTGAAGTCTAGAATAGGGAAATAACATGTATTTCATTGAGCTTCCTCTCAATTTATCTTGGGTAGGCCAACTGAGTTTCCATTGGTATTCCATCTAATTCTCTTCCTGCAAAATTGAAGTTGAGTATCAAGTTAAAGCACACTACTTGAAACTCCCCAAGCAATATGAACTGTTTCTTCAGAATTATTCATCCGATTTTCATTTACTTGTTCAGTGTCTGCCTTTCCTGCTAGATTATAAGCTTGGTGGAGGCTAGGAATCAAGTGTATGTTGTTTGTAATATTCCCAGCACTTAGTGCTTGGTACATACTAGTTACTCAAAATACATTGGATAAATGAATGGTTGAATGAATAATTTTACAAGTGAAAGGTGTTAAAATATGAAGTCCAGTAATCTGAAACTAAAAAAAAAAGTTAACAGTGATTGCTTTTCTTATTTACAGACTGTTAGAAATAATTGTCTCATTCATCTAGCAGGACTGGGAGTCTGGCTGTTTTGATGAAAATCTTAAGGAGATAAGGGAATATTTATCTCCATTCTTTTGACTTGTTGCCTCACAATTTCTGATCTCTGTGGATCTCCAGGGTCACTTAAAGTTCAGAACACGGTCTTCATCTGATTATTCCTCTGATACCTAAAGGCCAACTTGATGGCATCTTTAGGTTCTTATTGCCCAGGTACAATCTTACAGACAGTCCCAGTCTAATCACTAACAACTACAGCTCATTTTCCTTCATGACCTGTTTGTGTCAACTGAGGTCATCAGCCCTCCTTTGTGACATGGCTTGGGTTGGTAACATGATATTTTTCTGACGTGTGAATTATCTAAGAAAGTACGTTAGCCTGTTTTCCAAGTTCTATTAATATTTTCATTTGACTATGTTGTTCTCAAGGAATTCTTGATCCTTCAGTATTCTAGTATGTATAATCATGAAACTATTATCTGTCCTGGTAGGGTTCTTTTATTCATTCGTTCACAGAGAATCTTTTAAGCTTTTAAGTTGAACTTTAATGAAGGAACACTGTGTATGTGCATGTGTGTATTCTAAGTATATCAAAAGTGACAGCCAAAAGCATAGAGGAGGAAGTATGCATGGCATATTTTGTGAAGGAATGAGTAGACTGACATGTTTGGAGAAGAATATTTATTTGTAGGAGCACTTGAAGACAAAGTTTTAAAGGTCAACCTAGGCCAGTTTTTTCAAAGCTTTGACCATCAGACTTAGAAGTTTGGACTTTATATGGAGGAATGCGGATTTATTTTTGAATAATGAGATATTATGTTCCCCATCTCATCCATGTCACAACTCAAGACCCCTTATATGTGTATAAGGTACACATATAAACATAAAAACATAAAGATGTTTCCAGCTTTATTTTACCAGAGCATTACCAACACATCATTTGCTTTCATAGTTACAAACCTTCATATATACATGGGTGCTTACAACCTTGTATATTGATGGATTCTTATTCAGATCTTGTTTTATAACACCCCAGTGAATATATCAGCTCTTCTGCTCTTCCTCCTCATCTCCCATAAGACTAATCTTATCTTATGATCTTTGTATAATATTTTATATGATTATATTTACTTATTTGCACATACATTATTCCTAATAGACCTAGATTCAAGAGGCCAAGGACTGTCTCTTCTTGTTCTTCTTCCTCTTCCTATTATTCTTCCTTTTTTCCTTCTTCCTCATCCTCCTCTTCTTCCCCTTCAACTCCTTCTGTGTTTTGACACTTCACATCTAGCTCCGTGCCTGAATTATAGTAAACTCACTCTGTGTGTTTCAACTGCATTAATCTAAGTGCTGTGTGACTGTGGGGGCATTTATAACACCTCTCTGATTATTATTTTCTTCATTTGTGGAAAGGAGATAGTACTTTATCCCATTATCTTGGATATTAAAAGAGATTGAACATGTGGACTACTTAGAATAGTAGTACCTTGTGCATAAGATACATTCAAGGCTGTTTTTCTATTAGTTATCATTAGGATGTTAACTGAAAGTAATCTTATAGATGTGGGTCCTTACTTGGTACAATCTTAGAGTACTGTTGCAATAAAAAAAACAAAAACAAAAACAAAAACAAAAAAACCTAGTCCTGTAGCCAAAATAACTTAAATCTTTTACATGTTTTTTTCTGAAAGAACCTCAGTGGGACCCAGATGTATTTCACCTTGTAACATCCCTTTTCCTTTCCTTCCTGATATTTTCAAAGCTTACAGGTACTTCATAGATGATCACTCTGCAAACCACCCAAGGGAGTGAAAAATTAGAAAGGGATATTAAATTGTCTTTAGCAGGGTTGTGTCGCTTTGTGTGTGCTGGTATGTACATCCAGATGCACTTATGCCTTCACAAGTGTTTAATCTTTACCTTATTATATGATAAGGTGCTAGAAGAACTCAGAATAGGGAAAATCACTGTGAACAGAAATGGTTGGGGAAGGCTTGATGGGGTAACTGAGGCCAGGGTAGGATTTGCGTAGGCATGTGGGCAAGTGGAAGATAAGGGAGTGAGAAACAAGAATGAGCTATGCTCAGGTAAAGAGCAAACAGTGATCAGATATGTAAAGGACATGTGTCAAGTGGCCAGGTATTTTGGAAAATTAGATAAATTCAGCACTTCTCTTTACACTGAATTGTCTCCAGTACCACTCGGAGGGAATGGGGTAACGAATAATTATAATGGAAAATGAAGACCTACCAGATTTTCCTGGTTTGCTATGTTTTGAGTTTAAAACAGATACAGAAGTCTGTGGTATCCTGGCTGCTTAAGTTCCATGAACCTTGAGAACACTCAGATCTCTAGGTCCAAACTTTTAAAATTAATCACAAACACCTTATGCCAGGATGTGAGCGGGATGGGCCTTCAATTTATAAGTGACTCAGCAAACATCAAAGCAGCATAAGGTTTGCATTTTATCCAATTATTTTTCTTTAAAGACTCAATGCTTTATTCATGTACTTAGAGTTGCCAGAAAAAATACAGGCTGTAGCAAGTAATTTTTGAAAATATAATTATGTCCCAAAAGTTTCATGGTGTATACTTACAGTAAAAATTTGTGCATTGCTTATCTAAAGTCAAAATTTAACTGGGCATCCTATATTTTTATTTGCTAAATCAAGGAACCTTATACACTGTCCATATTTCACAAAGATAAGAGTTTATAATACTTAATAAAGCAGTTCACATACCTAGTCGGATTTTTTTTTAGTTTAAAATGAATTTTAAATCACTTCTTTCACCCCTAGCATATATATACTAAGGAATCAAGGGGCAGGGGAAAGTCTGCAATGGGTTCTAAAGTGTTTTAATGAAAATGCTTAGCTTTTCTTCTCTAATGCCTTTGTTTGATGGATGTGATTATTCTTTAAAATATCTTCACTTGTATAATATTTTAACAACAAAAAAAGATCTGGCATAAAAAATCTAGTTTTAAATAATCTGTTTTCCTGAAATAGTTGCCTGCTACCCAAAGCTGCTGTCTTCAAGCAGAATTGGATCACATGCAAAAACTAGACAACTATGTTAAAGTATTCTCTGTCTGAAGGGAGTTTTTAAAAAGCATGCTTTGTCTTAAAGATAATTTTGATGTATTATTCAAACATTTCATGTAGATAAATAAAAGATATTAACATGAAATTCTTCAGATTAATATGTTTCTTAGGAAAACATTCCAAACTGGAACTTCAGATTTGAGGAGGGAGTAATTCAATGTCCTCCTCTAACTTCTTATTGTTGGAGGGCTAAACAGTTTCGCCAGGAAACAGTTCCGAGTAAATGCAATTTCTCTCTATGTCCTATACTGAGGCTCACCAAATTAGTTTCAAAAATGGCAGTGCAACATTTTGAAAACAGGGCATGGGTAGAATTTCAACCTTCTGTCTTTGGTTGAGAAGAAGATATTTACAACTAGATAGATGCCTTTGCTTTGCTGTTTATATATTTATTATATTTTGAGACTGTGAAATTATTAAAGGAATTATAAATATAGAACTTGCTGATTTTTTAAAATAAATTCCCCATATGTAGAAAGGAATTAAACTTTTTTTAAATGATGGAAAGCCTGTATGTAATTAATGGGAAGTCTCTTATTTGTATGAGAGAAGGGCAGAAAGGATAACCATTCCATATCTCTGTCTCTAAGCAGGAGGGCAGGAGAGCTGTTGGAAAATAGAAGTCTGAACCTTTTCATTAAAAAAAAAATACATGCAAGAGCCAAGACTGTTTTTTGAAAAGCTTTTTCAGAGTTCATAATAGTGCTTCCATAATTGAAAAAAATGCTAATTGCATATTTTTATGATTGCTTTCACTGTTATGAAGACATTCTTATGGGTTGGAGAGAGAGCAATGGCAAGACATATTACCAGATTGTAGCTATGAATTAAGACAGACTGGCATATAGTAAGTATTTAAGAAATGTTTAGAAAATGAATGAATGCATAAATGATTATCCTGATGTTTCTAATACATATAAAAATACAGAAAAAATGTCCACAATTTAGAACCTTTCGTTTTTGAAAAGGATTGGATAATTTGATAAACTACATATAACAGAGGGGTGAAACTAAGAGAAATGATTGAAGACAAATAGATAATGGCTGCCAGGCTTTTGTTTTTCTGAATGGGGCATGCAAGATGAAGATAGAAAGTTAAACTGCCCAGGATGATAGAGGGGATTTTTCAGGAACTAGGAAAAAAGAAGGAAGAATGAGAAAACAGCAGTGAGAGAAATCGAGATATGTAATGTGAAATTTTTATTATGTTACTATGGTATGGAGCAAATTATTTTCTGAACTTCTCTATGAAATTTTCTGCAAAATACTTGCATTTCTGCTTAATGTGTTGTGAAGTTGGGTCTATCTTGGGGATTTAGTCAAAGTGCTAAATATAGTTATAAGATAGGCATTCACTTTACAAGGCATTGGACCTCCAATGTCCGCGGAAGTCTTATACATCTGGATATCAGGCAAATTTCTGTTCATTTCCTTGCTCAGAATTCATCAATGGCTGTCCATAATCCACAGCAGTGATTTTTCAAATTAGGTGGAAAGGAGGAGATGCTGTATCAATCATCTGAGACATTTTTCAAAACACATATGGTAACCATGTGTTTGCATAGAAGGGTTCCCATGTGATTCTCCTATTTTCTTGCCAGAGCCTTTGTCCATTTGTGAATGACTGACCTACAGAATAAAATCAAAAGTAGCATAGTATTGAAGGCTTTCAAGCTGTTGTCCATTCTTTTCTGCTCAACATTATATGGCTATTTCTGCTTCAAACTTTATACTCTACAAATAGGAAACAACTTACACACTTTGTTTCTAGCCTTACCCTTTTCTTGGCATTTGCAAATGCTGTTCTCACCTCTTGGAATATCTCCTTCTGTACTACCTCTCCTGGTCATTGCCTATTCATCCTGCAAGTATCAGTCCCTGCTTCTGTGATACTTTGTACCTAACTAGTGATACATGCTGTTTGTTTGCCTATTTTTGTCTAGGCTATGAAATCTTTAGGGCTAGGGCTGTCTTTCTATCTTTGTACTCCCAGAGGACATTATAAGGTCAAACATGTAGTAGGTTCTTAATAAGTATTAGGAAATGTTAAAAGAAGAAAACAAAAAATAGAGCTTAAAGTTCATGGGGCATTGGCAGAGGCAGAAACAGCTTCTGCCCATTTTATTTCTAAGAAAGCATAAGAGATAAACCCCATAAGTGTATTTATAAACTTCAACCATTTATGTTTTTAAAAGAACATTTCATAGATCCATATGAGGTAAATTATCTGATACAACAGTTTTTTTTGTTTTCATAGTATAGGGCCTAATATGTTGGAACATACTTTTTTCCTTTCAAAAGGAAAGCAAAACTACCATTAAAAATGGCAACATCTAGAGTGATACAGACATTAAGCCACCTTAGAAAAGACTGCTTGAGAACATTGAAAACCCACAATTCTTTTTGCCGAAGAAGAGAATTAACAAATTGATATGTAAATTGAGGGGGAAGTAGGGTCAGAGAAGAAAAAATTTAATTGGGATATCGTATTTGCAAACTCTTATAAATGATATAGTAGTAAAGAAAAGAATATGGGAAGGAGATGGGTGAAGTGTGGGAATGAAGAAGTAATGAGAGTGTAGGGGTTGGCCTTAAGGAATGACGGGAGTGAAGCATCTGTACTGTGGCCCATGTTTAACCCCAAAGCCTGACTTACTGTGAGGATATGCTACTACCAGATACATCATGAATTTGAAATTAAGACCCTGCCTGTTCCAGCCACACTGATCTTGTATACAGGTCTTGGGTAAACTGAAAGAGCCCTAATATTAGCAGCTTAGGCCAATAAATTGGTGGAAGATGCCAGGTTATGTTCAGCCCTAGGGCAAGAGGTTCGGGTCCCCGCTTCCTGAAAGCTAGACACTACGAAACTACTGTTCTAGAGTGTCGTGGTGTCCTTCACTATAAAGGGATTTTACTGTATTTGCTTTTGGTAATGAATTATGCTCAGGTGGTATGAAATCTTCCAGCAGAAAGTAGACATTGCACTAGATTGCTTGAGTGATGTATTTTAGTGTAGTGTGCCTAGATGTCGTCAACAGTAGGCGGGAAAGTCTGGGTTACTGCAACTCCTGTTTTCAACAGCGACCCTATTATTATTATTAGTCACATTAACAACAGTGGTAATATATGGGTCCCTCTGGTGGATAGGTAAGATTTCATGTTTGTTTTTTTCCCCCTACATACTGACGGTGACCCAAACTTAATAAGCACTCTTAGGTGACTATTGAACGTATCACAGGAAAGATAACAATAGGAAAAAACAAAATTCATCTAAGATGGTGTCTTAGCTCTTTTAACTGCATTATTATATGAAATTAGACCTCATTTTGTACCCAAAGTTGATGAAGAGGGACAGAACCTGGTATTGGTTACAGTCATAAATATTTCACAACTTATGTCTGTGACATTCAATCCTATACACATATAACAACAGACTGTAAAAAGTCTCGTATAGTTATCCTATTAATAGGATATATTGGATATTCTTATTTCATCTGAATACTTTATGAATATAGTGGAGTTGGTGAAATATATACAATATTCTTCAATGTTAAAACTTAAAAAGTAAAAATTTATCATAAGTTAATAAATAGGAAATAGTCGAAAGCCATTTAGACAGTTGCACTTTTGCTTGCCACTATATTGATTTAAAATCTCAGTAGATACGATGCCTTGAATAATCTGAAGACCAAGTGATGGTTATATATAATTTTATATTAAAAGTTTGCAAATTTAGGGGCACCTTCGTGGCTCAGTTCATTAGGCGTCTGACTTTGGCTCAGGTCATGATCTCACCGTTCGTGGATTTGAGCCCCAAATTGAGTGCTGTCAGCACAGAGCCTGGAGCCTACTTCTGTGTCTCCCTCTCTCACTGCCCACTCCCCCCCCCATCCCCCGTGCTCCCGTGTGTGCTCTCTCTCAGAAATAAATAAACATTAAAGAAAAAATTTTTTAAAGTTTCTAAGTTTATATTCTTTATGATATCTGTGATGTTTTCAGAATGGGAAAATAATAAGTCTCTTTGTAGTGCTAATTCCAAGTTTAGTTCCCCAGTATGTTGAAGAGGTTACAAAACTGTATGAGATTTCATGGAGCTAGTATGTCACAAAAAATGGATTCCTTTTCTTGTTCTGCTCATCAGTTGGAGGAAAGATTATTGGATGTGGAGTCTGAGACTTCAGCTCTGGTCCTGATCCAATTTATAAGTACTTGTGCAAATTTTGGCTGGACACTTCTGGGTTCAGTTTCCTGTTACATAAAATGAATGGGTTGAACCTGAGAATCTCTAAGGTTCCTTCCAACTCTAATGGCTTGAATATGTGATTCTATCTATTTTCTCCTGTTGCATGCATTACTGCTAACTGGCTAATGTCCAGTGAGGGTCAGTGCTTTGCTAGACTCAACAAATATTATTTTGATATATTATATTTCCTGGGAAGAACAATAGACCTCCATTAAATAAACAAATCATTAAATGGAAACCAGTTCACTGAATAGAGGCATAATCTGCACGTTTAATGAACACTGTCAGATGTTAACAGATTATAGGAAAACTAACTGGCCTAGCAAATATTTTTACATGTATCCAAGATTTCATTCATTTGCTTTATGTATTGCTACCTTGGCAAACTCCAGGGTTATAGAAATCAATTCAAAAATTAATGGACAAAGACATTCTATTGAGAGAAGACAAAACACTTTATGGTTGAATTCTCTAGACTGCCTTCCAGACATCTACCTGAGTAAGGAGGATCTGATAGACAAGAATAAGAAGTAAATTTGTCCCATGATATATCTAGATATGACTTTTTCCCTTATCATCCCATCTCAGCCTTTTTTCTCAACCAAGTTAATATCTTTAATTTAGAATGAATCTTAGCTATTTTTAAAAAGTTAAGTTTTTATTTTTTTAAATTTTTTAATGTTTATTTATTTTTGAGAAAGAGACAGAATGCAAATGGGGGAGGAGCAGAGAGAGAGGGAGACAGAATCTGATGCAGGCTCCAGGCTCTGAGCTGTCAACACAGAGCCTGACGCGGGCCTCAAACCCATGAACTATGAGATCATGGCCTGAGCTGAAGTCGCATGCTTAACCAACTGAGCCACCCAGGCATCCCTAAAAAGTAAGTTTTTAAACTTCTAAACTATTTGAAATATTTTTATTATCTGTTCATAAACAAAATAGTAAAGACTCAATTTGATATTTTTTGCATGTGCTACATTTGAAGGAAATTAGTCACTTTAAAAAAAAAACCAGTATTAACCGTATTCCAGAAGTTCATGGGGGTTTAGGAACAAAACAAAAATAACCTTGGACCTTCATGAAATTATACAAGGAAGTTAAAATTGGGGGTAAATGTCTTTATTGTGTTTGTTTATTTTTGTTCTTTTTTTAAAACAGTGAATTGTGCCTTTCATTATAAAGGAATGCCTACTATTGTGGCTTTATATATAATGTTAATTAGATATCCATATATGTGTGTATATACCCACACCAAATGTTATTTGATGTACAGAATCAGAGCTGGTTGGAACTTTCAGATGAAAAGCTTTAGGCCACCCAACTTGAACTAGTAATTACTTCAGCAAATAGCTGTATGCTTTTGTTTAGGAAATGTGTATTTGAGAGTATGCGTTTCAGTAAAATTTTAAAACATTTCTTTAATGCCTACTACTTACAAAAACACATGCAAACTTTAGTGTGAAACTGTGAATTTGACTCTCAAACAAACATTTCAGGTAGTCAAAGGGAACCTATACCTTTGAAAAATGGTTCAAGTTATATCTCTGATCTCATTCTTTATAGAAAATCTAGCCTTCTGCTTAATTAAGGTAGCCAGGGATGAATTAATATACAGCTTAAGCTATATCCACCTCTTCAAAGTGGTAGTTAATCTATTTACTTTTTCCAGTTTTTTCTTTATTTTTCTTATTATCCAGCTCAAATTTTATACTTTGTCATTGCAGTAGCTTGTTACTATTATTAAAAAATACTAGTTCTTTTCTAGCAAACCCCATTACTCATAACACCCGGTTATTAGTACAGATAACATTGAGAACATCTGAGCATTACTGGAGATGGTCACACCAGAGGGCATATTGATTCCATTATTAATTTGGAACAACCACATTCAAACGAGTTTTTAATACTGGTTGTCCGTTCCCCTATATTTTTTGGTGAAATATCTGTTCTATTGTCTTCTATGGCAATTTTTTACCCTTTCCATCCTCCTTAGATGCCCTAAGCGCTATGTATCTCCTCCCTGTCACTTTCGGCAGATAACACAGCCTCCCATAGAAAATCCTTGCACTCACCACCACCAACTAGAGACTCACTCAGAGTTGTATTGATCATTTCTTTCTCCTTGCCAGGAAGAAAAAAGAGCTTTTTATTCTTTTTAATGAGGTAGAATCCAAAGCTTTGGATTGAATTACTTCCTGCCTTTGCAGGAACCATACATTTTACTCTCCCCTTGTCTTATCTATATGTTTACCCTCTCTTTCTGCAGGATTTTTTTTCTCATTTTCAAATATGCCCAAATATTCCTTTTTCAAAACAGCAACAACAAGTCAACCACACAGGATCTCATGCCTACTCCCCACATTATGGTCCTCCTCCCCTTCTCAGCCAGTCTTCTCATAAGAATTACTTTTACTTGTGTTCATGATTTTCTCAATTTTCACTCTCATCCACTATGATTTGAATTCTACTCCCGTCATTTAACCTGAACAACTTTCACTAAACTTATCTATGGATTCAATAATGATAGTAGAAGAAGAATTAATAGTGGGATGAATTACAAAGTGGTAACAAGGAGATCTTGGGCAGTGAGGAGATGAACATTTGGAGGATTGTTGATGTTGCCCCGGTAGTGAGTGCTGGGTCAGTGGCTAGAAAAATTTTAGCTGAGGATAAAAAAGAAATCAGACGTGTGTTGGTGGTGGTGGCAGGAATTAAATATTTAATATCTTCAGTGTGAGAATATTGAAGTATGAAATGATATACAGAGTGTCCAAAGCAAATTTCTCTAAGTAATATATTCATATTTCTTGTTACGCTACATATTTAATAAGATTTCCATCCTGCTTTTATTATTTTTCCTGTCTATACAAAGACCGACAAAATTTACAGAAATAACAGAACAATCAATATACTCACTTAATATAAATATAGCAATGAGCCATTAAAAATGTGACCTCATGTAATAATATGATTAAAACAGACTCATTTTATGTATAGGAGAATTATTGTTCAAACAACTCTTAACCTGTTTACAATGGTTATTTGTTGTTAGATTGCCCATAGAGACCTAGTACCTTTTCTTTTTTCTCTGTGTATTGTGTGAAAAGCTACCAAGAGCAGTGAGCATATGTCTTATCAAAAAGGTTTGTGAACATATTTTAACTGCTCTTTTAAAATAGGAAAGGAAATTAAAAATATCAAAAATGTATTTTACCCAACTTTCTAAATGAATTTCTTGTTTATTCATTTGCTCTCATAACTATTCTGACCCTTCTCTTAAGCATAATTTCACTACAGTTTTGGGGGGACTGTCATTTTATATGTTTATTTAGTCTTTTCTGGGTGTAGGATTTATATTGGAGATGGATGGAAGGGGAGAGGCCATAGAAAGGCATGTATATGAATTGACATGGTCTATTTCACATCATACTACATGCCAAATTTCAGTATAGAATTGCAGGAAAGAGTTACAAATAGTAGAGAAGAAAGTTGTCTCTTACCTTCTATAAAAATCTTTTAAAAAACAGACAGAAAAGAAGGGGGAAAATGGAAGCCATTAAATCTTCAATGATATAGGGAGGTGGCTCCAAATCCAGAACAAAAACTCGGGTGTATTCTATACTATTAAATCTGTATGTTGATGAAGGAAGATACTAAGAGTTGACACATTCTTTCTCAAAACTAGAGAAGAAAAATATTTTCCTAAAATTGTTAAAAAACATCTATTAGAATAGAATAATGGAATCCAGGGGTGTGGGTGGCCCATGGGATAAATGGAAACCATTCCTGTAAAACCCAGTTGGAAGAGCCACTGTGATGTAGACTCATGATGCTCGTTCTATCAGATCTTCTTAGTCAAGGGAAGCAACATTGGAAAACCTACAATTCTCAGTGACTTAACAATTTTTTGGCTTGTGTAAAGTTTGATACAGGTCAGACAACTCTTTTCCACTTTTATCTTTGCCATCTGGAATGGGTCCTTTGAGGAAGTGACACATATTATTTTTGCTCACAATCTGTTCTGTGTAAAGGGCCACATGGCTTTCATCCTATCTGCAAGGGAGATTGGGGTTGTGTGGGGACTATTTGTATATTTCGGGAGCACTAGTTTTTTCTGCCACAATGACAGCCTTTTAGCAAAAGGAAAGTGAGGAAGGGAGGGAGGAGCAGTTATCATCGAATCTCAACAGAAAGTGCTTGTAACTGAAGTGGTTCTAATTGAGACATACTAACCTCTTTGGAGGAAAGAGAAAATCAGAAGGGAAACATAAGAGAAAATGAAACAATAGCTTTGTTGAAACAGATGTTCCCAATGAAATAGTCTGAAACTGTGGATCAGAGCTACAATATGCACCTGTTCACGGTCTCTCACTTCACCCCATATTGTGCACACTCAAGTATATTCAGCAGTCAGAAGGGTGCAAGTACCAGAATTATGTGTGGATACTGCATATGCCAGTTTTGGTCTCTTGGACTTCAGCCATACTTTGCCTTTCTGTGCTTTCTTCTGTATTTACAAGGATTGGAAACCCATAAACTATATTTCAGAGGTTTCCTTGACAGTTGGTTCCAGTTAGGATCTTCCAATAGAAAGTATTGACAGGAGATGAACAGGTAAGGATAAAGGAGAATCTTTTTTTTTTTTTGTTATTTTTGTTCTGGCAAGTGGTATTTTGTAGGTAACTGGTGCCTCCTGGAATAAAAGTGTTTGGAAGAATATTGTGATTGGCAAATGCAGTGACTGCACTGGCAGCAGCATTGGAATCTCCAATCACAGCAGTGACAGAAGTGTCATTCCAGCAGCCTTAGGGACAGTATACTTATAGGCTCTGGGTTACACCATTTTTTCCTGTTTACTTCTTTAGCCCTAGAGATGGGAGTGGCTTCCTCTATTTAGTGACCACTGTGTAGCATTATCATCACCTAGTTGCTTTTCCTGTCCTTCCCATACATTTGTATTCATGTTCTACTCTGTTTGAAATACCTATGATAGGGGCGCCTGGGTGGCTCAGTCGGTTGAGCGTCCGACTTCGGCTCAGGTCATGATCTCGCGGTCCGTGAGTTCGAGCCCCGCGTCGGGCTCTGGGCTGATGGCTGGGAGCCTGGAGCCTGCTTTGGATTCTGTGTCTGCCTCTCTCTCTGCCCCTCCCCCGTTCATGCTCTGTCTCTGACTCAAAAATAAATGAAATACCTATGATAGTCTTCCCTTGATGCTACCCATTCTGCTGCGAAGTAACAAAAATGTAAAGGAAGAAAAGAATATAAGGACAAGTCACATAAAGAATAGACATATATCATTAAAGGATTTATCTAAGAAAACAGAAGATCTATTCTGACAAAATTATTCCAAGCTCTTCATTTGTAGGCTGTGTGATTTATCTCTAATTTACCACTGAAAGAAGTGCAAACATTCAGATGAAGGCAACACAAAGAATATATATTTAAAAAAAAGAGAGAGAGAAAAGAGAAAGAAAAAGAAAAATGTTAACCAAAATTCAGAAAGAAATTGAAGAGTAAATAATGCAGGAAAAAAATCACATTTTATGCAGTAAAATAAAAAAATCAACTGAAGATCAGTGAGAGGGATCATACAAAGCAAAATTTAAAAGAAGAAAACTGTAGAAATAATAATAGAGTAATAGATATGGAAGATAACTTGGAAAGTATAATTGGTAAAGAAGACTTCAGAACAAATAGAACAGATAACGATGAAAATTTCCCCTAAGGAAATATTCCTGACATGAAGAAATACTTGAATATTTCCTGGCAAAAGAAAGCCAGGAAACATTGTGGTAAAGTTATTCAATATTAATCATGAAGAAAGAACTCTATGACATTCAAGTAAGGGAAAATACACAAAACAGGTCAATAGGAAAAAGTTAGGGCTCAAAACCCGAAGATAGAGCAATGTATACAAATTTTTCAGGGGAAAAATTGATTTCACTCACAATTTTTGTTTGCTGCCCCTTAGGTATAAATGGTAAGAAGCGATTGTTTTCAAGTGAGGAAGAATTAGAAAGCACCCACATATCTCTCTTGGAAAGAAAAACTTGACAACAAAATTTTTCAACTAAAGATGAATCAAAGAATCCAGGAAAGGAAATCCAAAAAAATAAAACAAGTAGAAGTTATTAAATCCAGTTAAGTATTAACTAAAACCAAGAAATGTGGAAATTGTAGTTACTGAAGTGAAGTTACAAGACTTCTTTATATAATACATTTAATACATGCACACACATAATTATATCATTATAATTAGTAAAACCAGGAACTTTTAGGAGGAAAAATAAGAGGAAGAATAGGGAGACTACTTTTCTTACTTTTATATACTCAACAGATACTATATGGGTTGAACTTTAAGGCAGAAAACCATAATTTTCCCTCTAGCCTCTTGGTTCTAGGCCAAGACACTCCTCTCCCCCTGCTTCCTAATAAAAGGGGTTAACAGGAGAAAAACAAACAGAAGTTTAATAACCTGCATAGCTCCTTTACTTGGGAGATACCCGGGAAAACTGAGTAACTTGAAAACCAGTACCTTGAATACCATCTCCAACTAATGACAAAAGATGTTGGAGGCTGGAGGTAGGGGAAAAGCCTGTTAGTGGGAAGTTACCAGGAAAAGCACAGTAACAAGTAATAAGGCTAAAGTTGTTATGCAAATGTAAGTCATTGCCTTGTCACTGATAAATTTCTGGAGATTTAGTTAGTCATCCTCCTCCTTCTAGTACTAGTGGAGGGGGAGGACACCTTTACAAATGCAGATTTCCTTTATAAATGTATGTGTCTCTTATAAAAGGGTATTTTTAACTTGGTTTTCAGAGTTTCTCCTGTATCTGCAGTTTCTTAAAAATAATCACTTCAAAATAATCCCTGTGTCAAAGAGACTTGGGGTAGCAAATTCTCCTCCCCTTTACAACATGTAGTTTGAAAATTAATATCTCATAGTTTGTTTTTTTTAATAACATCACCTTATCCAATTGGAACACTAGGTTTTAAAGAAATTTATAACTCTTATCAAGAAAATATATTTATCTGAGTTCTGGTAATAAAGATTTTTCAAGTCCTCAGAAACAAAGAGATTTTTCTAAACTATAAAAGAGAATGGGAAAAATTTTAAGACCTCCATCTGAGTAACCTTATTTTAATTACAAATCAAGCCCATAGGGGAAAAGTATCAAAAGAAAACAAAACAACAGTATCCACACACATTGTTCTTTGTAAGTTCTTTTTACCCTGTTATGGAGAAAAATCATAAGATTAAGCCAGAGAATTTGGCACATAAATGTAACTACTACAGCATATTGAGGATACCCAAATGAGCCCTAACAAAAATTACAGTGATAGAAATCCATTTCATGTTCCAGGATTCCTGCTGGGATGACATTCTTTGCATTTTGTTAATTTGGGGTATGTTATACGATGTTCTGCTAATGAGTGGAATAAATGTATCTATGTGGTAAAAACCAAACCAGGAATTCAAAAATCTTTAATTATTTAGAATAGTACATGAAAGGCTGGGCAGCATTTCCATTAAAACCCACAATGTTGATAGGTTTAATACCAGACTGTAAATATTTTTTTCAGGATGCGTCTAGAAAATCAGAGCAAATGCATATTTTACATGCTTGGAGGACTTATATTTACACACACATACACACATACACAACACATCCACAGGTTCAGTGTGTTAAGTTGCTTTTGTTAATCTCTGCTCACAACCACCACAATGAAAATTAAGGACTTTTGGAAGCATTTATTCCATATTATAATTTGGAATAATATTGGATATAATTTGGAATATAATTGGAATAAAATTCCTAATTTTTTTTAATCATTTAAAAAATTTTAATTGAATATTCTTCCAGGCCAGCCAATTTATCAACACTTATAGAAGCATAAGAATCTATGATACTAATAATCCCAATGCTGAGAGGTTTTTACATGGGGGAAAAAAAAGTAATGGATCCAAAGGCATTATTACAATTTGCCTTGTCAAAAATCCATTCATTGAATTGTGTAAAATGAAACATAATGACTTCTTTACAGGTCTAATAGCTATAGCCAAAAAGTAGTATGTTCATTGAAATACGTGGTTACTTATTACACTAATGCTCAAATACTTCATATACTTTTAACATTTTCACTTCATTTATTTTAAATATTGATGAAGAAGTTACTCTGAGGGAAAAAAATGAGGAATATGAATACATTTTATTAAAATAAAAAATCAATGTTAATTCACAAGGAATAAGAGGGATTTATATCTTATTTATCGATTCAACTTACTCAGAGGATATAGTCCCTTTGGAAAGAAAAGGTGTTCTCTCAAATATTTTCCTTTTAGTCATTTTATCTATAGGTATCTATGTTTGTATGTAAATAATGTATATGAATGTGAATATGTATTCTTTAACACATACCTTTGGTATATGTAATCATATTCCCACATATATAACACCATTGAAGACTTCCTGTTCAATTAAGAAACTGTTCTGGCTAATTTAATTTAGGCAAATTTGTATTTGTATCTCTGTCCAACTGTAAAGACTAATACGGCAATGGCACATTTTCCTATAAGTGAATAATTAAAATAAAAAACAGTGTTGTCTAAATCTTGCCAAGAAATTTATATTTATCCAGGAAAAAGGAGAAATATTTGGACATTTCAATTCAAGGATGTAGAACCATGTTTATTTTCTATTTAACTTAGGCACAGTCCTAATGTTATTTAGAAAATACATGGAAAGTGAAAACCACAAAGAATCTTAAAACTTCATTGGGAGTACTAGTTTAAATTCAAATATGTATTTTAAAAAATCAGAGAGTAGAAAGAATCCTGAGACTGGGAAGATGGTGGTGGAGTAGGAGTACCCTAGGCTCACCTCTCTCGCGGTTGTAACTAGACAACTACCAAATCGTCCTAACTACCCCAGAAATCAATCTGAAGACTGGCAGAACAAACTCCTCAACTAAAGGTAGAGAAGAAACCACATCAAAGAAGGTAGGAAGTGTGGAGACACAGTTTAGGAGAAACATGGATTGTGGCCTCTGTGGTGGGGAGGGAGCTGTGGTTGAGGAGGAGGGTGAGACAGACTAACACATGAGAGCACACGAGGAAAATTAATCCTTATTGCAATTGGCTTGGAAAGTAAGAGGGGCTGAATTTCCTGACTTCTGGCAACCAGCAGAGCTTAAAGCCTGGAGTTTTAAATATCAGCATGCTTAACTCTGAGAAAGTTCACAGGACATTGGGACTGCTCTTGGAAAAAAGGCAGGCACACAGCCCACAGATGTACAGTATGGAAACAGCAATCTGAAGAGTACCTGGGGCACACAGTGGGGAGGTTATTTGCTTATCTCAGAGTGTCCTAGAGAGGCAGCATTCATTGCTCTTCAACCCCTCAGCATAAACACAGAGCCACCTGAGGGAACCAGCATATCACTGACACTTGCTACCTAACTTATTTATACCAAGCCCTGCACCCCCACACACTTGAGAAGAGCCGCCCTCTCCAGTCACACTTGCTTCAGTCCCAGTGCAGTGGGAACCCTTCCCCACAAGACCAGCCCAAACCCCTGTCAACACCGTGTCTCCTGACCTGGGTGTTTTGCAAGGCTTCCATTCTGGTGGCAGTAGTGATAGGTCTCATTTCACAAGCAGACCAGAGCACACCTAATTAAAATGCACCACATTTGGGTGAAGGACCAGACACTTCCCATAATAGGCAAAGAAAGCCTCTGTAGAAGACAGACCTGAAGGATAAAATCCCCAGGACACAACAGCAGAATTCATGCAACACACAGTGGCAGGCCCTGTAGTGCCTACAGGGCCTTTTCTTCATAAAGCCATTACCCTCAAGAACAGGAGATTTAGCTGACTTTCTTAACACACAGAAACAGGCACAGAGACTTAGACAAAATGAGAAGACAGAGGAATATGTCCTGAATGAAAGAATAGGAAAAAGGCCGTGGCTGGAGATCTAAATGAGACAGATATAAGTAACATGCCTGTTGGAGAATTTAAAGCAACGATAATAAGACTACTCACTGGACTTGAGAAAAGAGTAGAGGACATCAGTGAGACCATTAACACAGTGATAAAGAATAACGTTGCAGAGATAAAGGGCTCAATAAATTAAATGAGAAACATGCTTAATGGAATGAACAGCATGCTGGAAGAAGAAGAGAAATGAATTAATGACACAGAAAACAGAATAATGGAAAATAATTAAGCTGAATAAAGAGAGAAAAAAGAATTATGTGAAATGAGAATAGACTTAGGGAATTCAGTGACTCCAATAAATGTAACAGCATTTATATTATAGGAGGCCCAGACAAAGAAGAGAGTGAAAAGGGGCAGAGAATTTATTTGAACAAATAATAGCTGAAAACATCCCTAATCTGGAGAAGGAAATAGACATCCAGATCCAGGAAGCACAGAGAACCTCCAGCAAAATCAATAAAAGCAGATCAACACCAAGACATATTGTAATTAAAATGGCAAAATATAGTGATACATAAAAAAAATATATTAAAAGTGGCAAGACAAGGCTGTTACATGCAAAGGAAAACCCATAAGCCTATGAGCAGATTTTTCAGCAGAAACTTTCCAAGCCAGAAAAGAGTGGCATGATGTATTCAAAGTGTTGAATGGGAAGAACCTGCACCCAAGAATACTCTATCCACCAAGGCTACCATTCAGAATAGGAGATACACAGACAAACAAAAACTAAAGGAGTTCATGACTAACCTAATCCTGCAAGAAATATTAAAGGGGACTCTTTGAGAGGAAAGGAAAGACAAAAGTGACAATATGAAGGTAGGAAAAACAAAAGCAGTAAAAATGAATATTTCTGTAAAAAATCAGTCAAGGAACTTACAAAATAAAAGGATGTAAAATATGGCACCATATACCTAAAATGTGGGGAGGAGAGGAGTAAAGAATGGGTTCTTTAAACCTAACCATCAACATAATATATGCATTGTTATATGTAGAACATATTATATACAAGCCTAATGGTAACCACAAGTCAAAAACTAATAAATATGCAAAAGAGAAAGAGAAAGAAATTGAAACAAATCACTAAAGAAAACCAGCAAACCACGAAAGAAAGAAAGACAAGAAAGGATCAGAGAAAATCTTCAGGAACAACAACAAAACAAGTAATAAAATGGCAGTAAATACATAAATATCAATAATTAACCTTGAATGTAAGTGAACTAAACATTCCAGTCAAAAGACATTGGGTGACAGAATAGTTATGAAAACAACACCCATCTAAATGGGTGCCTACAAGAGACTCATTTTAGACTTAAAGGATGCAGGGGGCGCCTGGGTGGCTCAGTCGGTTAAGCGTCCGACTTCAACTCAGGTCACGATCTCGCGGTCCGTGAGTTCGAGCCCCGCGTCGGGCTCTGGGCTGATGGCTCAGAGCCTGGAGCCTGCTTCCGATTCTGTGTCTCCCTCTCTCTCTGCCCCTCCCCCGTTCATGCTCTGTTTCTCTCTGTCTTAAAAATAAATAAACATTAAAAAAAATTAAAAAAAAAAGGATGCAGGAAGAATGGTTCTAGGAAGGAAGTTTATAGTAATGCAGACCTACCTCAAAAAGCAAGCAAATTCTCAAATAAATAACCTACCATTATTTCTAAAGGATCTAGAAGGACAACAACAACAAAAAGCCAAATTCAGCAGAAGAGAGGAACTAATAAAGATTAGAGTAGAAGTAAATTATATAGAAATTGAACAATAGAAGAGATCAATGAAACCATGAGCTAATTCTCAAAAAAATCAATAAAATTGTTAAATATCTAGCCAGATTTATCAAGAAAAAAGAGAAAAGACCCAAATAAATAAAATAACAAATGAGAGAGGGGAAATAACAAATACCACAGAAATACAATTAAAAGAGACTATTATGAAAAACCGTATGAGAACAAATTGGATAACCTGGAAGAAATGGATAAATCCCTAGAAACATATAACCTACTAAAACTGAAACAGGAAGAAATAGAATATTTGAACAGACTTATTACCAGCAGTGAAGTTGAATCAGTAATCAAAAAAATCCCAATAAATAAAAGTTCAGGACCAGATGGCTTCACAGGCAAATTCTACCAAACATTTAAAGAAGAGTTAATACCAATTCTTCTCAAACTATCCCAAAAGATAGAAGAAGAAGAAAAACTTTCGAATTCATTTGATGAGGCCAGCATTACCTTGATATCAAAACCAGGTAAAGACACAATGGAAAAGGAGAACTACAGGCCAATATCTCTAATGAACATAGATGCAAAAATCGTCAACAAAATACTAGCAAACCAAATTCAGCAATACATTTAAAAAATCATTCACCATGATCAAGTGGGATTTATTCCTGGGATATGAGGTTGGTTCAGTATTCACAAATCAATCAATGTAATACATCACATCAATTAAAAAGAAGGATAAAACTATACAGCCATTTAAATAGATGCAGAAAAAGCATTTGACAAAGTATAATATCCATTCATGATAAAAACCAACACAGTAGGTTTAGAGGGAACATACTTCCATATAATAAAGGCTGTATATGAAAAACCCACAGCCAAGATCATACCTTCAATGGGGAAAAACTGAAGAGCCTTTCCCCTAAGGTCAGGAACAAGACAAGGATGTTCACTCTCACTACTTTTATTCAACATGGTATGGAAGTCCTAGCCACAGCAATCAGACAACAAAAAGAAATAAAAGGCATCATCCAAATTGGTAAGGAAGAAGTAAAACTTTCACCATTTGCAGATGACATGACACTATCCGTAGAAAGACCAGAAGCCTCCACCAAAAAAACCTGCTAGAACTGATAAACGAATTTAGTAAAGGCACAGGATACAAAAATGTAAGAAGTCTGTTGCATTTCTATACACCAATAATGAAGCAGCAGAAAGAGAAAACAAGAAAACAATCCCATTTACAATTGCACCAAAAATAAAGTACCTAGGAATAAACCTAACCAAAGAGGTGAAAAACTTATATTCTGAAAACTATAAAACATTCATGTACGAAATTGAAGATGACACAAAGAAATGGAAAAACATTCCATACTCATGGATTAGAAAAACAAATATTATTAAAATGTTTATACTACTCAAGGCAATCAACAGACTTAATGCAATCCCTATCAAAATACCAAGAGCATTTTTCACAGAACTAGAATAAACAATCCTAAAATGTGTACGTAATCACAAAAGACCCTGAACAGCCAAAGCAATCTTGAAAAAGAAAAGTAAAACTAGAGGCATCACAATTCCAAACTTCAGGTTATATTACAAAGCTGCAGTAATCAAAGGAGTATGGTACTAGTACAAAAATAGACATATAGATCAAAAGAACAGAAAAGAAAGTCCAGGAATAAACCCACAATTGTATGGTCAAGTGATCTTCAACAAAGCAGGAAAGAATATACAATGGGAAGAAGTCTGTTCGACAAATGGTGTTGGGAAAACTGGACAGCAACATGTAAAATAATGAAACCAGGCCACTTTCTTACACCAAACACAAAAACAAATTCAAAATTGTTTAAAGACGTAAATGTGTGATCCAAAACTGTAAAATCCTAGAAAAGAGCACAGGCAGTAATATCTCTGACACTGGCTGAAGCAGCTTTTTTTTTCTAGATAGGTCCCTGAGGCGCAAGGGAAACAAAAGCAAAAATAAACTATTTGGACTGCATCAAAATAAAACACTTCTGCACAGCGAAGGAAACAGTCAACAAAACTGAAAGGCAACCTAATGAATGGGAAGAGATAATTGCAAATGACATATCCAATAAAGGATTAGTATCCATATATATAATATATATATTATATATAAATATTATATATTTATATATATAAATATATTTATATATATAAAGGATTAGTATACCATATATATATAATATATAATATATAATAATTATATATATATATATGAAGAACTTACAAAACTCAATACTCAAAAAAACAATCCAATTAAAAGATGGAGCCGTAAACATGAACAGACATTTCTCCAAAGAAGACATACAGATGATCAAGAGACACCTGAAAAGATGCCCATTATCACTTATCACCAAGGAAATGCAAATCAAAACTACAATGAGATATAACCTCACACCTGTCAGAATGGCTAAAATAAAAAACACAAGAAACAAGAGTTGTTGGTGAGGATGTGGAGAAAACAGAATGCTTATGCACCATTGGTGGGAATGCAAACTGGTGTAGCCACTCTGGAAAACAGTATAGAGGTTCCTCAAAAAGTTAAAAATAGAATTACCCTACTATCTAGCAACTGCATTACTGGGTATTTACACAAAGAATATGAAAACACTGATTCAAGGGATACATGCACCCCTGTGTTTATACCAGCATTATTTACAATGGCCAAGATACGGAAGCAGCCCAAGTGTCCATCAACTGATGAATGGATAAAGAAGAGATGCTATATCTGTCGATCAATCAGTTGGTAAATGGGTGGATATAATAGAATACATTCAGCCATAAAAAAGAATGAAATCTCTCCATTTTACAATGAAACGGATGGAGCTAGAGAGTATAATGTTAAGTGAAATAAGTCAGTGAAAGACAAATACCATATGATTTCACTCATATGTGGAATTTAAAAAACAAAACAAGCAAAGGGAAAAAAAAGAGAGAGACACAAACCAAGACTCAGAGCCTTAACTATAGAGAACAAACTAATGGTTATCAGAGGAGAGGTTGGTCGGGGGGAGAGGTGAAATAGGTGATGGGGATTAAGGAGTTTACTTGTCATGATGAGCACCACATGATTAAATAAAAAACTTTAAAAAAAATGAGAATAATCTAGTAAATACATGATTTGAAGTTCACCTCCATAGATTTCCCATGACTTCATTATAAGAGTGTATCACAGAAGAAAGGTTGGACCAGGGAGGGGCAAACTAGGGTCCCACAGACCAAACCTGACTTGGGCACCAACATTTTCTGTAAATAAAGTTTTATTGGAACACAGTTGTGCCTATTCCTTTACACTTACTCCCTATGGCTACTTTCTCATTTCAGTGGCAGACTTGAGTATCTTGCAACAGAGACTTTATGGACTACAAAATCTAGAAGACTTACTGTTTGTCCCTTTACAGAAAAACTTTGCCACCTCCTGGTCTATGCTGTGTGTGCTCAGGAATAAATAATTTCCAAATTGCTGTGTCTGAGTGCAAGAACATTTTTTTCTCACTCATGCTACATGACTAATATGGGTAAGCACACATGCTAAGGCATGGTCCAAGGTTGACAGAAGTTGCATCTTGACATGTGCTTCCAAGATCCAGGGCATTGCACTGGGGTTCTGAAAATTTCAGTCTGGAACAACGTATTGATTTGCCTTCTATTTCTTTAGCTAAAGCAAGTCAGAGTACCATGCATATCCCCAGAAGAAATGGGAAAATGAAATCCTGCCATATATCCTGAAAGAAAACTTGAATGTTGGTGAATAGTCCTAACATTACCAAAGAGAAATTATCTGTATAATCCAAAAAATAGATATCATGGTGCTTACCAAGAGGTGACAGTAATCTGACCTAGATAACTAAGCATGAAACACAAATTTATAATACAATTATAATGTGTATAGCAGTCATAAAAGAAACTCTGTTATTCACCTTGTAAGCAAAGGATTTAAATGCATCTATGACATATATTTATAAGAAGATAATATTACATGTTAATTATTAATGTATATCTGTAATGATTTTACAATCTATACTGTAAATTATGAAGAGGTGATTAAAGATGTTGCATAAAATATTTAAACCATGTGGTGGGTATTGCTATTTCATAACTGTTTAAAAATTTAATGAAGACTGGAGTAGTTTTCTAGATCTATGGAGTATGCCATGGATAATAAACTAGACAAAAGTCGGAGAGTCAAGTTATTAATTCTGCTTACAAGTGTACATTTTAATGCCTTGCAAATTTTCAGTGTCATTAATGCAGTAAATGTAGCCATCTATCATATTTTATAATACAAGAAAAATAATCAATTTATTTAATTTTCATATATAATTTTATTTATTTATTTTTTATTTTTTTAATTAAAAAATTTTTTTTCAATATATGGAATTTATTGCCAAATTGGTTTCCATACAACACCCAGTGCTCATCCCAAAAGGTGCCTTCCTCAATACCCATCACCCACCCTCCCCTCCCTCCCACCCCCCATCAACCCTCAGTTCTCAGTTTTTAAGAGTCTCTTATGCTTTGGCTCCCTCCCTCTCTAACTTTTTTCTTTCCTTCCCCTCCCCCATGGGTTTCTGTTAAGTTTCTCAGGATCCACATAAGAGTGAAAACATATGGTATCTGTCTTTCTCTGTATGGCTTATTTCACTTAGCATCACACTCTCCAGTTCCATCCACGTTGCTACAAAGGGCCACATTTCATTCTTTCTCATTGCCATGTAGTACTCCATTGTGCATATAAACCACAATTTCTTTATCCATTCATCAGTTCATGGACATTTAGGCCTTTTCCATAATTTGGCTATTGTTGAGAGTGCTGCTATAAACATTGGGGTACAAGTGCCCCTATAATTTTCATACATAATTTTAAAGCATAAAGGAAAAGCTGATTGCCATTTAAAATCCTGTGCTGTACCTGTATTCATCAATAAGTTACTAAAATGAACATTGATAATTTTAATTTTTCATTCATTAAAAAATAACCATTATGTTGAAAGAATACATGTCTACAGAGTGTAACTTCATAGAAACTCCTTAGAAAGTAACTTTTATTCCTCTACCTTATTGTGACTGTGTGTCCAAACCCATTCTGTTAGGCTTATTCTTTCTTACACCTTGAGTTAATTTTTGAGGCAGATCTGTGACTTTTCTAGTCAGTTCACATAATAAAAATCTTCATGGAATTTCCACTTACAAAAAAAAGGCTCATTGTGTAACTGTTATTTACACTTCAGTGTAAAATTAGAATTCTGAACTTAATAGGAAATTATGTTTCCTCAGCGAGGATCCACTTCAGACTGGAGTCTGCAACCTGCAGCCGGAAAGGGGGATTTTCCATTTCAACACTATCTCTTTTGTATTCCACCCTCTCACCACTAGGCTGCCTCTTTCTGCCCCCAGCATTAGAGGTTGAGCAAGGATAGGAAGGAGATGTGAGAGATAGGAAAAGTCCTGCGGGAATTATTCTCTTAGGAGCACTTTTATTGCTTCTGAGACATCTCGCACTGGGATGTTCACCCAAAATGTCCTGTGATATGGATCATTCATCTCTCATTGGGCATCTTGCCCTTTGCATCATGGGTCTACCCTTTTTGTTAGGGTCACGTAATCATTTCAGGAAGTCCTCTTGCAAAGAATGTAAAATGATTTTAGCCTGGCAAGAAAAGTCATTTATCCTCACTGCCAACACAACCCCGTCTGAGAGCCATAGGCTCTTACAATTTAGGTTCTCTGGTGTGCTTCAGACAGCTGTGTTGTGTGCGCTGAACTCCAGGAAACACATATTAATTTTTCTAGGGGTGTTCTTGCAGCTCTTCTGGTAGATGAAAGGTGAGAGGGAAGAACTCTTTCCTATGTTCTGTTTTCTTCCATTGTCTCTTTTGAGCTTTTCATATGGTTGTCACAAATTGGTCTGTGGCTGCTACAAGTCCTGTTTGGTGATCTGGTGAATCACTTTGAAAGGTGGACTTACTTGCAACCTATTCTTTTTTTTTTGTTGTTGTTGTAGGCATTACATAGCTCAAATAAAATTGAGACAGAAAGAGTGTTCATTTTTGTGTACCTATTATATGTTGTTCTATTAGGCATAGGGGTGATCCAAACAAGGTCCCTCCCTTCATATAAGTGATGGAGGACAAGGTGACAATCAGAAAAACATAATAAAACCACTTAAAAATAATTTTTATTCAAGTATAATTAACATACAGTGTTACATTAGTTTTGGGTGTGCAATATAGTGATTCAGCAATTCTATACATTTCTCACTGCTCATCAAGATAAGTATACTCTCTCTTAATCCCCTTCACCTATTTCACCCGTTCCCCTACCCACCTCCTCTCTGGCAACTATCATTTGTTCTTTGTACTTAAGAGTCTGTTTTTTTGTCTGTCTCTTTTTTTCTGTTTGTTCATTTGTTTCTTAAATTACACATCTGAGTGAAATCATATGATATTTGTCATTCTCTGGCATTTCACTTAGCATTATATACCCTCTAGGTCCATCCATGTTGTTGCAAATGGAAAAAAAAAGTTATAAAACAGCAATAAAAAAACCTTTAATGTCTCTATTCATAAAAAAAGTAATGATTTTTACTTGCAATTGCACTAAGTGTTATAAAATATAGGGAAAAATGTGAGTCTATAATGGTGGTCAAAATTTAGAGAAGCATTCACTTTTCATGTTGTATAACTGCCCTTGAATGAGCACTTCCTTAAAATTTGTACCCTACTTATCTCATTTGCTTCAACCTACCCCAGCCCTGAAATCCACCACACTAATAGAACAAGAGGGATATTAGAACTAGGAAGTAAAAGTAGAAAGACTACAGAAGTGTAAATGTGTGTGCAGGTGGAGGGTGCCCCTCTTTTCCTCAAAAAGCCCTAATTTTTTTTTCAGTAGACATTATCTAGCATTATCATGTGGCTTCCATCTTAATGTTTATCACTTTGTGGTGACAAGGTGGCTGCTGTGCCTCCAGCATTATTCTAGGCTGGAAGAATAATAAGGGAAAAGGGCAAAGGGACATATCAATTGAATCTCTTCCTTTGCCACATCTCCTTCCTAGAAGCTCCTCCCTGTTTAAACCATCCCCTCCCACTGATACCTCATTGATCAGGACTTAGATTTTCTTGCTTGAAAGGAAGACTGAGATTTAATTGTATTTGGGGGAGGTAAGTATATTATTGACATAAACAGAAGCAGGTGAGGAAGAGTAGAGTACATATTAGAATAGCGGTACTTCGTATCTGCCACTATATTGAATCACCCATTCCAGCTTGTCAGAAACAGGTACAAGTTCTTTTCATACCTGTCTTCCTGATTTCTCTATCAACTTCCTTTCTACTCTTCACCTTTTCTTTTCTTAAAAAAGTCTAATCTAATTTTTCTGGCTTTATTTTCTACATCAGAGAATTAACATAATTAAATCTATGTATACCTAATTGTATATTGCCTCAGTGTATTCAGAAGGATGAAAAAAATAGAAGGGACATGGAATGAAGAAGAGAGGACACGAGGAAGTCTATTATTACAAATAATGATTATATTAATGGTTTATCTCTGCCTCTGTGTCTCAATCAGCCTGTTATCTGTCTGTCTACCTATCTATCAATCTATCATCTATCTAATATCTGTGCCATCTGTTTAATTTATATAATTTACACTATAATATTGCTTGGTGTAATTGAATTTGAAAGATAATTTACATGGATTTAACTATACTAATTACATCTGGTCAGTCCAAAAACAAAACAAAACAAAACAAAACAAAACAAAACAAAACAAAAGACAAAGTATATACCATGGTTTTAGGTAAACTATATATAACTCAATAAGATGAGATGTATTATTTTATATTATCCCATTTTGTTAAATTGGAGTGCCGTCTAATTTTAATTGTAATGAATAAAATAAAAAGCAAAAAAAAATTAATTCAGCAAACATATATTGATTGCTTCTTCTGAATTTTTCCACAGAGAGTGCTCTCAGTTGAAAATTTATGTTAAGAATGGTATTTGCATGGACATCAGAATTCAAATTTATTTTTAACTGAAATGTTTTTGTTCCATATTACATTGAAAAATGTTGAACACATTACCGCAACTAATGACATGTTTACTTGGCTGATGCTATACCTGTGAATATCCTTGGGGGCAAAATACTGTTTCTTTGGTATTTATGACATAAACAAAGCTCAGTATAAAAGAAAGCATCATTAAAACGATTTCTCTGATCTAAATTTTTGACTCCAAAAGTCACAATTAGGTGAGTCCATTCCTCTGGTTTTCTTTAACCAAATAATATTCTTTGAATATATTTTCCTGGCATGTGGACCAATGTAAATTAGGCAGTTGGTTGTGTTAAAATCCACAGATTATAGTCTGCCAAAACTCAAACAGTGCCACATCATCTCTAATTAGCTGTTTGCAACGTGGAGTTGAGCAAACGAAGATATCAAGTGTGAAGTTGGTTTTTTTTTTAAGTAGTTGAGTTGAAATGCAAATTAATTCATATTCATCCAACTATAATGAATATGTTATATCGATCAATCAAGAAATATTTACTAAGTGTCTAATACAAGTCCAGAACTGTGCTAGGAATTGTGGCAGATTTTTAAAAAAGTGATAAATGGGTGCTACCATGAAGAAAATTATAATATAGTTGGTGAACTAGTGGAAAACATCTGAAATGGTTGAAAGGAAATACCTAAATATAATATGAAAACTAGCAGCCGTACTGCTACTAGTATTTCCTCCACCTCCTCTGCAGGACAGCACGGGTAGTAACACTAATATCCTGTATTGGCTGAGTTCTTACTAAGTTCCGGGAGTGGTACTAAATATCTTGCTCATTTCTTACAACAAACCTGTGAATTATTTACCTAGACCACCTTGCTCATTTCTTACAATAAACCTGTGAGTTATTTATCCTTATTAATCCATTGATTGTACAGATATGTAAAGTAAGCATGAGCAGGGTTAAAAGTTACCTGCCCGAAGTTGCATAGTTAAGGATGAGTATAGGTGGGATTTGAACTCCGTTACTTTGACTGCATTTGAAATAGGGCAGTATGCCTCCAGGACACCAATGTCTTAGCACTATGCTACAGTACCTCCTGTCACTTTTGAATGAATGTATAGTGCCTGTAAATTGATTTTCTGGCTAAAGGAAACCAAATACTTTAAGCACCAAAGATTTTAAAAAATAAAATACTTTTGATTGTGATGTTTCTAAGGTGATTTAATTCATTTCTTAAACATAAAATGTTGAAGGTAGTTTGATTATTTGTTGATAATTTGAAATATAATAATGACTTTCTGTTATTGTAATAATTTTAATTTTTTTTTGAGACTGTTACTTTTGCTGTAGTGTGACCCTCTCTATCCATCTTCTCTTTCATCATTTGGAGCTTTACTATGCTCTGAGATATCAAATATGTTAGAAATGTATACAAATGCTTCATTACTCCCTTCTCTCTAGACCTAAGTCATCTCTCTAGGATTATTTTCTCTGAGATTATTAAAAAATCTAGACTTACATGCTCTTTTTCTTCCTCTCCCCCAAAGATGAGGGCAGTCAAACAATCTTGAAGAAGTTTGGTGTATTAAAGAGGGGAGAAACTGAAGAGATACATAGAAGGGAACCTTGTTAAACATAACTTAATTAAAAGTCTTTGAGTTTTATTAAATCTCATCAATTTATCTCTCAGTTGCTGAGCCTCTACTATGTATCAGGTATACAGTATGTATTAGGTGCCTGTTTTCTGACACTCCTGTGAACTGGGTGATCATAGACGTCATCACTGAGATGCAGGTAGGTTTAGTAACTCGCCAAATTTATTTATTATTTAAGTTATTGATATAACTCCACGGAAATCTTTACTAAAAGGCGAAAGATTTATACGATTTGAAGAGAAACCAGAGTGTAGGTTATTGATATAACTCAAAAATATCCAAGTTAGGATTCAAACCTAGGCTGCCCAATTCCCTAAGTCTTTTAGTGCTGAATCAGCTATTTCAGAAAACATTTTTTACTTTTTCGAGGTTCTCAGCTTTGTTCTCAATGTTGACTTTGCTGCACGTTTGATCCCAAAGTCCATGAAGAATTGGCATAGCCCGGTATGTCACAGTTATGTCTCATGACACCTAAGTCTCTGGGAAGGAGCTTGGGAACAGATCTGAGCATCAAAGAGGAGGCCTGATGGGTAAAGAGAATCTGGACTCCCCACTTTGGCTTTAACCAGAACACTTATCTTTTTATAGGTTGTTCTTTTTTTTTCTTTTTTGGTGTCATATTCCTTAGGAAAATAAATAAAAGCTCTGCTATTACAGATCCTCCCCTCTCCCCTTCATATTGTAACCTTTAATAGAAGAGCATCTGGGACTCCTAGGACTAATTACCTTGAGTAAAATTTACCTCCAAGTCTATTTCTGACCTGTACCATAATAGAGATCATTTCATCCATGAATTTGAGAAACACAATATGCAGACATACAGCTTGACCCAACTTGCTGATGTGATCACAATCTGTTTCTACAGTTGCCAACAAAACTTAATGCAGCTACTTTAATGAAACAGAGTATCATCCATTTTAGAATTTGGTCTTGCCCAAAACAACGTGGTTAATTTTTAGCAAATACTCAGTTTTTCATCTTCTTCCTTTCCTTTCTCCTCAAGACAAAGGGAAGCTTACATGCTCTCAGGACCTCAAATAGAGTTCTTTGGAGTCTTGTTCTCTGGCGCGGTGGTCTGTAAACTAGGAATAAGCACCCCAGACATATACCACTTGGAACGCATGAAGACTTTGCAAGAGGCAGGCTGAAAAATAAGTGTTTCAGGGAACAGTTTCTGTCAGTCTCATCT